>NC_090402.1:47682408-47934908 GCF_036365525.1 Heterodontus francisci
ACTAGCGTTTTATACAGCTCCATCATAACCTCCCTGCTCTTGTATTCAATGCCTCGGCTGATAAAGGCAAGTATCCCATATGCCTTCCTAACCACCTTATCTATCTGTGCTGCTGCCTTCAGTGATCTATGGACAAGTACACCAAGATCCCTCTGACCTTCTGTACTTCCTAGGGTCCTAACATCCATTGTATATTTTCTTGCCCTGTTAGTCCTCCCAAAATGCATCACCTCACACTTCTGAACATCGAGACTTATACCACTTTCACACCTTTTAAAAAATATTCTGCTTTTCTACTTTTACAACCAAAGTTAACAACTTCACACTTCCCTACTTTATATTCCATTTGCCATCTTGTTGCCCACTCACTTAACCTGTCTATATCTCTTTGCAGCCACTTTATGTTCTGCCCACAGCTTACCTTTCCACCGAGCTTTGTATCATCAGCAAACTTAGATACATTTATTAAGACCAGCTGAGAAAGAGGCCTAGGGGGTTCCCTTTCAGCCTTCACCTGATCTTACCATAACATGGTTTTTTAGCTCTCCCTTGGTGAATCCTTGTTCACCGCTTTCCAATTATAAGACAAAGGAAGCAGCACAAACAGGTTTTCTTAGGTTTGAAGAAGAAAAGTTGAAATTTATTAAACTTAAACTTAAATTCTAATTCGGTTAACACCTACGGATACACGACATGCCCATGCTAACATGCATACGCGATACACACAAGCAAATACAGACAGAAAAGAGCAGAAGAAATAAAGTGGAAAAGTTTGAGGCAATATCTGAAGAGTTGTTGTTACGGTTCTTCGAGCTCACTGTAGAGTCTTTGATTGTAGGTAGATCTTGCTTTTCATTGGGGCCCAGTATTCTTCTTAAACCTTGTTCACTGTAGGAGACTTTTCTCTCTTGTAGTTCATGTGTCTCCAGTGGATTCAGAAGCTTGTGAGAAAGAGATGGGAGCAGACAGGAGAGAGATCACAGTCCAGGAACAAACAGCTTTCTGCCCAAACTGTTTGTACAAATTCAAAAAACTCAAGTTGCCCAGCAGGTTAGTCATGTGACTAACTGGTTTGACCATGTCCGTTTATGCATTCGGCAATCTTAGCAGTCAACCTGGAATGCGAGATCCCACCCTTCAACGTCTGGTGATCAAAATCTGAATGTCAGGGAATGGCTGCTTTGACCTTCCAAACACTGACTGTTAATATGCAAATATCCTTTCCAGCCACAGCTGATCTGTTCGACCAGTCCTCTCTTAACTCTAGTAACAATTTAAAATCAATGTTCATGACAAAATCAATGTGCCCCCGTTCCTGGGAGGTGGGGGCCTAGCATGACACCTCCACACCCAGCAGAATGAAATGCAATTTGAGAAAGGTAAGATACAGAAAAACCCATGCATTTCTCTCATTCATTCCCATTCATTCACAAATCCTAAAATTTATTACAGCCTGTCTTCTCTTGGTGCCAGTGCTGCTTTAATTGCCCTCTTTTTGGCATTCCAATAAGCATGTGGTTCTTTTTCTTTTGGGAACTTTCTCTTCCATTTGCCCATTTCCATGGCTGCTGAAGTAATTCTTTTTTTAAGGAGTCAGTAGCAGGCGGGTCTATCCTAAACTTTCTTTCAGTGCTTTGCTGAGTCATGCAAAGTCTTTTGACTTTGTGGGATGGGTGGTTTCCTTTTTTCTGACTGTGGGGAGGATTCTTCGCTAATCTCTCCTTTGTCCTCTGGGACACTCCTGCCTGCAGGTATTTGTGCGGACTCTACTGCACTCCCCTGTGGCACCTCAACTAGGTGAGGCATCACCCTCATGGTTTCTCTGTCCCCTAGAGGTCTTTCTTTGTTTCTGCATGTTCCTGTAAATACTGTAAGCAACTCTGGTGGGGTGCCTCTAGTATCTGCATTTACGTAGGAGGATGTGGGGTCTAACTTTTCACATTTTTCAGGGTTGGCTGACCAGACAGTAAGGGTTTTCATCCGGGTTTCCTCCCGGACTTCCTTTAACCTGCCCTCTTGCTCACTTTTTCCCCTTCCCTGTCTACCCTTTTGCCAGCTATGTGCCTGCCTGTCCCTTTTTGTTTTCGGCGGGGGTCCCTTCCAGTTCACCAGCCCTCTGCTGGAGGGTCCTCCTAACACTGGTACAGGACTTAAGGGTGCAGGTTTCACTGTAGGTTGGGGTTTCCCCTCAACATGGCACATGTTGCAACTCCTGCAGCACTCCACCACATCTTTGTGGAGTTTTGGCCAGTCAAACTGTTGTCTTATGCGGTCTTTGGTCTTTCGTACACTGATATGTACAGCCACTGTAGTCTCATGGACCCTTCTTAATATTTCTCTCTGGTACCTCTGCGGCACCACTAACTGATGAACTACTGTCCACTCTTTGCCTTCAGGTCTGTGAGGAGAACTCCATTTCCTCATCAGTACCTCATTCTTTAAATAGTAGCAATCAGGGACTCCCTCTGCTTCACTTTCAGACTGGGCAGCCTGTGCTAACTCTCGCAATACTGGGTCGGCTTGCTGAGCTTAACCTAGGGAAAATCCATTTAATTCCCTGGGTCTCCGAACTTTCCAAAGAAAATCTCAGACACACTGACCTGGTCATCTGCCTGCAGTGCCAATGCAGTCTCCTCCGGGGAAGCTGGTTTGATCATGGCTTGATCCACTACACATTCGGGGAAACTGCAGGGGTCCGTCTCCTGCCACAGCCCTGTCTTGCTGACCTCCTATGGTCTTTCTTTCACTACTGGGGGGGCTACCACCTTCATCCCTGCCAGATCATTACTTCGGAGCTGGTCAACCTCAACCACAGGCAAACTAAGGACAATCCCTACGATCACTGGTCCCGAAACTAAATCACACTCCAGATGCACCTGGTGTACAGGTACAGACATACACTGCCCTCCAATACCATTCACCACCATTTTGGTGTTCACTGCACTCTCTGGGGGAAAGGTCAGGCCTTTTCCCAATAAAAGGGATCTAGTGGCCCCTGTGTCCCTGAAAATTACTATGGGCTTGCTTGCCCCACTCGAGGGGTGTGGGGTTACTGTGTTCAGACACAAAATCCTGATGATCTTCAGGAATCCTATAAAGTTTTCCTACACTTGCAGCCGTATCACTCTTACTGCATTTAAAGCCACAGCTTGTTCTGCTGTGCTTTCCATCAGGGTCCCGTCTTCACTGAGCGGGTGTGTCCTGATTATCCCTACAGGTTTTCCCTTTAGTTTCCACCAGTCAGCTTTTAAATGCCCTGATTTATTACAATGGAAGCACACAGGTCTCCAGGTCTCACTCTTGCTCACAGTATCTTCCTTTTTGGCTAGAGGAGGGCCCCCTGTGTCTCCTGCTTTCCTTTCTCTCCCAGGACTGCTTGGGCAGCTATCACTTTCCCACCCTTTGTCCTTTTCAGATGTGTGGAGGTGACTAGGAAAGGTTCTGCCCTGGGAAACCGACTTATAAATTAAAGCAAACTCATCGACCAGAACGGCCACTTGCCGGGCTCTCGGGACCCGCTGCTCCTCTACATGGCTCTTTATTGAGAGTGGGAGAGAGTGTTTAAATTCCTCTAACAGAATTACTTCTCTAAGATTCTCATAGCTGAGCTGTACTTTAAGATCCCTCAGCCACTGGTCAATAGCCAACTGCTTATTTCTTTCAAACTCCAGATAAGTTTGATTAGCTTGCTTCTTGAGGGTTCTAAAATTTTGGCGATTGGCTTTGGGTATTAATTCATACAACCCGAGGATAGCATTTTTTGTCAGTTCATCATTTGATGAACTCTCATCTGACAACAGGGAATAAACCTCATGGGCTTTTCCAGTTAGCTTGCTTTATAGTAGAAGAGGCCAGGTCTCAGCTGACCATTTTAGCTGCCTTGCCAGTTTATCAAAGGACAGAAAAAATTCTTCTCCATCTTCCTCATTGAATTTTGGAATTAGTTTAGCTAGTTATAACAATTCTGTACCCAGCCCTGAATTACCGTCCTTCATATTGGCCATACTTTCACTGAGGTTACTCTGTCACCCCATCCCCCACCCACCCCCCCCCCCCCGCCATTTAACTTAAGCTGCTTCAGCTCTCCTTCTTAGCATTCCTTCTGAAATATTCTTTCTCTTTCTCTCTCTTCTCCCTCTCGTTTCTGCTCCTGTTTTTCATTTTCTTTATGTTCCTTTTGGAAGGCGCTTTCTTTCTCCCTCTCTCTTTCCTCAAATTCAAGTTTCTTCTGTTCCAATTGTATCTTTGCGAACAATACCTTGTCAGAGTCTACTTCTAACCTTATTTCTGCTTCTTCAGATTCAAGAAAAAAATAGTTGGCCACTAGCCTTAGGAGTTCAGACTTCCTAGCTTTGCCACATACAGTGATCCCACACTGCTCAGCCATTTTCCTCAACCGCTCCATAGACAGTGCTTTTAAATTATCCCAAGTTACTTCATCCTAACTTGGGGAGCTACTAGCTTCAGTTGCAGACATGTTAGTATTCAATCACACATAGCCACAAGAAAACCTGTATTGAAATCTTGCTTTTTTTTTGATTGGGAACAATTTGGCTTCCCACTTCCAATTTCCAATTTGTTTGTGGCTCACTTCCGGATGCTAGCACCCAAATTCCCATTACAACCAGGTGAGAAAGGTGTCTAGGGTTCCCTTTCAGCCTTCACCCGGTCTTACTATAACAGGATTTAATTTTTCAACACATTGTGTTTTTAATTCTCCCTTGGTGAATCCTTGTTCACCGCTTTCCAATTATAAGGCAAAGAAACCAACACAAACAGGCTTTCTCAGATTTAAAGAAGAAAATTTGAAATTTATTAAACTTAAACTCTAATTCGGTTAACGCCTTCGGATACATGATGTGCCCACACTAGCATGCATACGTGATTCACACCTGCAAATAGAGACAGAAAAGAGCAGAAGAAAAATAAAGTGGAAAAGTTTGAGGCAATAGCTGAAGAGTTTTTGTTACAGTTCTTCAAGCTCACTGTAGAGTTCTTGATTGTAGGTAGATCTTGCTTTTTGTTGGGGCCCAGTATTCTTCTTAAACCTTGTTCACTGTAGGAGACTTTTCTCTCTTGGGGTTCATCTGTCTCCAGTGGATTCAAAGGCTTGTGAGAAAGAGGTGGGAGCAGACAGGAGAGATCTTCTCAGTCCAGGAGCAAACAGACACTCTGAGTTCAAACTGTTTGCACAACATAAGAAATAGGAGCAGGAGTAGGCCATTCAGCCCCTCTAGCCTGCCCCGCTATTCAGTAAGATCATGGCTGATCTGTCCCAGGCCTCAACTCCTCTTTCAGGCCTGCTCTGCCTAACCCTCAACTCCCCAAGATTTCAAAAATTTATCTACCTCCTCCTTAAATACATTTAGTGACCTAGCCTCCACAACTCTCTGAGGCAGAGAATTCCAGAGATTCACCACCCTCTGAGAGAAGAAATTCCTTCACATCTCAGTTTTAAATGTGTGCCCCCTTATTCTGAAATTATGTCCCCTAGCTCGAGATTCCCCTGCAAGTGGAAACATCTTCTCAACATCTACCCTGTCGAGCCCCCTTAAAATCTTATATGTTTCGATCAGATCACCTCTCATTTTTCTAAACTCCAATGAATAAAGGCCTAACCTGTTTAGCCGTTCTTGGTAAGACAGCCCCTTCTTCCCAGAAATCAGCCTAGTGAACCTTTTCTGAACTGCCTCCAATGCGAGTATATCCTTCTCTAAATATGGGGACCAAAACTGTGTGCAGTACTCCAGGTGTGGCCTCACCAACACCCTGTACAGTTGTAACAGGACTTCCCTATTTTTAAACTCTAACCCCCTAGCAATAAAGGCCAAAATTCCATTTGCCTTCCTAATTACTTGCTGCACCTGCATGCTAACTTTTTGTGTTTCTTGCACAAGAACACCCAGATCCCTCTGTACTGCCATATTTTGTAGTCTTTCTCCATCTAAATAATAATCTGCCTTTTTATTCTTCCTACCAAAGTGGATTACCTCACACTTTCCCACATTGAACACCATCTGCCAAGTTTTTGCCCACTCACTTAACCTATCTATATCCCTTTGCAGATTCTTTGTGTCCTCATCACTACATGCCTTCCCGCCTATTTTTGTATCGTCAGCAAATTTGGATACACTACACTGTGTCCCTTTCTCTAAGTCATTAATTTAGATAGTAAATAGCTGAGGCCCTAGGACCGATCCTTGTGGCACCCCACTAGTTACGGCTTTCCAACCTGAAAAAGACTCATTGATCCCGACTCTCTGCCTTCTGTGTGTTAGCCAATCCTCAATCCAACACATTACCTCCAATACCCTGAGCCCCTATTTTGTGCAATAACCTTTTATGTGGCACCTTATCAAACACCTTCTGAAAATCCAAATACACAACATCTACTGGTTCACCTTTATCCACTCTGCTTGTTATATCTTCAAAGAACTCTAACAATTCAGAAAAACCCAGGATGCCCAGCAGGTTAGTCATGCAACTAACTAGTCTGACCATGTCTTGGATGGTATCACCTTTGCAGTCTCTGGAATACTCCTCTTACACACAATACCTGGTGATCAAGGTCCATTGTGAGTTGAATGTTTCAGGGAATGGTCCTATGATCTTCCAATCACCAACTGTTAATATGCAAATGTCTTTTCCAGCCATGGCTGATCTGTTTAACAAGTTCTTTCTTCACTCCAGAAACAATTTAATATCAATGTTCATGGCAAAATTAATGTGCCTCATTCTTGGCAGGTGGGGGCCTAGTATGACAAATGATATATGGTAGAATGGCTAGATAGGAAGAGGGCTAATTTCAATGCGATGCGAAGGGATCTAACCAGGCTAAAACGGAACCAAAGACCAACAGTGAAAACTGTAATGGAACAATGGGTTATCTTCAAGGAACAAGATGCTTCAGGTACAGGCTAGGTACATTCCAACAAGGGTGAAAAGAGTTAATTGAGGAAAGCTAGCATGGATTTGGAAAAAATAAGATCATGCTTGACTAATCTAAATGAATTTTTTGATGAAGTAACAGAGAAGATTGATGAAAGAAACACAGTCTGTATGGATTTTAAGACAGTATTTGATAAAGTATCACATAAAAGGCTGGTTAACAAAATTGAGGCTCATGGAATAGGAGGGTCAATGTCCAATTGGATAAAAAAATTTGCTTAAGGACAGAAAACAGCGAGTCATGGTAAATGGTTGTTTTTCAGACTGGAGGATGGTAGACAGTGGTATTCCCCAAGGGTCAGTGCAAGGAGCACTGTTTTTTTCTCTATATAGAAATAACTTGAGTACAGAGTAGAATTTCAAAATTTGCCGATTATACCAAACTTGGAGGTGTGGCTAACAGTGAGGATGATACAAACCCGCCTGCAACAAGTCATAGATCGGCGAGCAGAATGGGCAGACAAGTGACAGGTGGAATTTAATATAAATGAGTGTGAGGTGATGCATTTTGGCAGAAGGGATAGGGAGAGGCAATATAGAGTTAGTGGCTCAGTTCTAAAGAGTGTGTAGGGACAGAGGGACCTAAGGATGCATGTGCGTTGATCTTTGAAGGTGGCAGGACATATTGAGAGAGTGGTTAGCAAAGATATGGGAACTTGGGCTTCATAAATAGAGACATCGAGTACAAAAGCAGGGAAGCTATGCTGAACTTTTATAAAGCTCTTGATAGGCCCCAAATAGAGTACTGTATCCATTTCTGGTCACCACACTTTAGGAAGAATGCGACCACCCTTGACAAGGTGCAGAGAAGATTTACCAGAATGGTTCTAGGGATGGGGGATCTTAGTTACAAGATTATGTTGGAAAAGCTGAGGCTGTTCTCCCTGGAGCAAAGGAGATTGAGGGGAGATTTAATAGAGGTGTACAAGATTATGACAGGCTTAGATAAGGAAAAACAGTTCCCATTAACTGATGGTACAAGGACTAGAGGACAGAGATTTAAGGTTTGGGGCAAGACATGCAAAGGGAATGTGAGGAAGAATTTTTTTATGCAGCGCGTAGTAGTGACCTGGAACTCATTGCCCATGAGCGGAGGTGGAAACGGAGAGAATCAATGAATTGGATGGGCACTTAAAGGAAATAAACTTGTTCAAGTGGGGGACTGGGACTGAATGGATTGCTCCACAGAGAGCCAGCATGTACCTGATGTGCCAAATGATTTTCTTCTATACAGTAAATGATTCTATGACACTGTAACACAACCTAGCTGCACAATGCATAGTCACTTACTGTTGGCCAATTTAGACTACAGATTTTGCACTTTTCTGCCACTGTGCATGCACTCCTTCAATTTCCAACATCTCAATAATACTTCTCTGCTTGCACCACAAAAATGAGCCATCAAGATCACAAACCAGCTTATAGAGGAGACTCTCTGACAGCAGAGGATAAAGCTGGAGGTAAAGACACATCTTCTATGACACGCTCAAGTAAACCTGACTGGGTCTATGGCCCTGCACACTCAGGTAATGGCGGGTCACCTTTCATAACTGTTTGGCATGAAAGAATAGAGTTACTTCAAAATGTTGTGCTATGAAGTATAGCATATTCGCAAAGTTAGAAAGAAGGCACTGAGATGATAGATGATTAAAATACTCATGAGGTAAAGCTTTGGTGTTACTTCCCCACAGACTGTAAATAATGAGCAATGTGTTTGTCTCCATGATTGATACCACTTGTGTCTCTGAGAGGTCTCTGACCCCTTTAGGTTGTGAATGAGGGTGAATTAGGGTGACGAAAATACAGACAATACACTGGTAGTGGCTGTAATTAGGTTAGAATGTTGGTGAGCAGTTAGAAATTATTTTGCTTAGAGTAAGATTGGAACACACAGGTTGTTCATTATTTTGCCTTGTTATGTGAAGACAATTCATGCAGATTATATACTTTCAAGTAACAAGGCTACGATCTTCCATTCTGCACCAAGGAGAAAGGGCCATTCACAGTGGCAGCAAATCACAGCTTTTGTTCCTACATTTCTAGCATCAGAAAATGCATTCCCACACTATGGGTTGTATTTTGTGCAGCCAGCGGGTGTCCCAGCGATGGGCTGAGAAGGCGAGGGGAATCCCGCCTCGCTCTTTAGTGCCCGCCCGCCCCCACACAATTCAATGCTTCTCGTGCAACTTACCGCCTAACATCATGGTCCCCATCCCTCCAAGCACTAGGGTTCTCACCTCCCACAGCTGCTAGACATCATCCAAGACAAAGCAGGCCACTTGATTGGCACCCCATCCACAAACATTCACTCTCTCCACGCACAGTGGCAGCAGTGTGTACCATCTACAAGAAGCAATGCATCAAGGCTCCTTAGACGGCACCTTGAACCCCGACCTCTACCACCTAGAAGGACAAGAGCATCAGATGCATGGGAACACCACCACCTGCAGGTTCCTCTCCAAGCCGCACACCATCTTGACTTGGAACTATATCGCCGTTCCCTCACTGTCACTGGGTCAAAATCCTGAAACTCCCTTCCTAATAGCACTGTGGGTTTAACTACCCCACATGAACTGCAGTGGTTCAAGAAGGCGGCTCACCACCACCTTCTCAAGAGCAATTAGGGATGGGCAATAAATGCTGTCCCAGCCAGCGATGCCCACATCCCACGAACGAGGGCTGGCAGCTCAGAGTATCGGCAGCACCACCGGGAGTGGTGGTCACTGCCAGTACTACACCAGGCCTAGGACCAGGACCAGTGCTGGCGACACAGGCCCCAGATGAGTGAGGCGGGATTGCTGGGGCCAGAACGGCAGGCAAGGGAAAGGGAACGGTGGTCTTTGGGTGGGTGGAGGGTTAGCAGAGGGGCAGCCTTTGCCGCCGTGTACCAAATTGCCTACAGAGGAGGCACCCCCCCCCCACCCCCCCACAAGCGCACAAGGAGGTCGCCTTGTTTTACTGGATCATTATTAATTCAAGCGGTGGTGGGAAGAGGCATTTAAGTGGCTATTAATTGGGCACTCAAGGGCCTCAATTGGCCTCTGGGCAGGAAGGCCATCTTTGGCTTTTCTGCCCCGACTTAATTTCAGTGTGATGAGAAGCCAACTAGTCTTCAGTCCCCTGCCTTCTGTTGCAATTCTATGGGCCCTGCACCCCACACCCCCCACTTCCACCACCTCCCAGTCCATCTCCCAAGGGCCCACTAAATTCCACCCAATAAGGGTCAAAGGGAACAAATTTTGGGGGGAAAGTTCGGAATACTATTAAAGGTTTATTATGGGGGAAGAGTGCGATTAATGTTTAATTCACCCATTGGAGAAGTGGTAGAAGTGATTTCTATTTGACATTACAATGTATTGTTACATCCCGGAGATCAGGACCTTTAAATTTTCAAAAGCTACCGAAGGACTTACAGCCCTTTAAAAATGGCACTAGCACCAATTAAATAATTTTGAGTTGAGGTGTAGACTGACTTTATTTCGCTTTGGGACACTTTATGTGAGGTTGACATAGTATACTTTAAATACTGTTTTAATAAATCAATTCATGTCTTCAGTCACCTTCTCCTGTAAACTGTGCCACATTCTTGAGACGCCCTTCGACAGCCTGCTTATGGTTCCATGTGACTAACTCGCACTATGTCAACCTCGCATAAAGTGGTAAAAACTTGGAATACAGTCAATCTACACCTCAACTCAAGATTGCTTAATTCAACTTATCTGTCAATGCGACTTTTTAAAAAAAGTAGTTTCCTGTATTAAGACGTTGCTTGATTGAAATTATTAGATAATTCAATTATTTTCATGCAAAGCAAATGACTTTTATTATCAGGATAGACAGTAACATTTAGTACCTTCTGTGCGGTGCTCTGTGCTCAGGATTTCTGATCATACTTGATGCCCTGTTAACAATGCTGCTGGCATCACTGTACCCAAGCAAATACCCAAACAAGACTCTAAGTTTGTAAAAAAAAAATGTAGAGTTTTGATTCAAAAAGGGAATGAGTTTTGCAAATAGAATTTTCCATAATTAGGCAAACATTCCAGAATGGCACATGTCACATAAACAGAATAAATTGTAAACTTTGAGGTAAGCCATGCATAGCATAACTGACATTACTCAATAATTTACTTCTTAAGCGAGCTCTTAAAAGTCCTCGATACTAAGCTACTCCTGTCCTCCTGTCTTGTATCGCTACTTCCGTAATATTTTCAAATGACTTGTACATTAAACAAAGAATTGCCTGAAGAATGTAACGTAGTGAAACAGAGCGATGGAAAATGCTCAATGGCCTGTGGCTCAATGATAGCACACTTGCCTCTGACCCAGAAGATCATGGATTCAAGCTGCACTCCAGGAACTTGAGCACTGTCTAGGCTGACACTTTGGTTGTGCACTGAAGGAATGCTACATTGTCAGAGGTGCTCCTTCTCAGCTGAGATGTTAAACTGAGGCCACATCTGTCCTTTCTGATGGGTGTAAAAGGTTCCATGACATTATTCTGAAGAAGAGTAAGGAAGTCTTCCTAGTGTCCTGGCCAATATTTATCCCTCAGCCAACATCACTAAAACAGATTTTCTGGTCACTATCACAGTGCTAGTTGTGGGTTTGTGGCATGTACAAATTAGCTGCCATATCTCCTACATTACATCAGTGACTAAAAGCACTTGATTGGTTTAGAGCACTCTGGACATCCTTAGGTTGTGAAAGGTGCTCTATAAATGCAAGAATTTATTTTCTTTCTCGTAATATTAGAAAGGAACTGATTTATCAACATTGGGAATGGCACTAGGGACACTAAGAAGAGGGCCCAGGGCCTGACACTATATGGATGGCATCTTTAGGGTCTAGGAATATATGGAGGCATTCAAAGATCTAGGAGAATGGGGATAGAGGTCTCAGGAACATTGGAAAGTGAGATTCCAGGACTACTGCAGCAAGCCCTAAAAGCTTTGGGAAGGGAAAGCCCTGGGGTCGGTTCTGAGATCAGGAAGCACTGGAAATATGATCTAGGAATTTATGAGCACCAAGGGGGAACCCTGGGATCTGTGAGCTGGGATAAGTCTTGTGAAGAAAATTCTCAGATCCAATTGCGTGAACAGGGTCTAAGATTTAGGAATTTGACATTAGCTTCAGCCACTAGTTATATTTAAGTTAATTAAAGCAAATATCAGGCAGGGCACATAATGGTCAGTCAATGTGACACAGGCCATTTTGTGCTAATATCCAAGATAAATTTGTATTCCTAGTAGCCTTGTGATGGAGGGTAGGTCAGGCCAATTGAATACAAACTGCTACTGCTTTGATCAAACTACCAGGCCCCAGCCTCCCACTGTTTTCCTAGCCATCAGTATCTTCCCCTCAGGTACACCCCAATTGCCATCACCACCACCACTATCACCATCATCAACTGGTTCTGGTCTTTATGTTCCTACCTTAAAGTATTTAAGCTTCTTAAAATGAATGGATGGAAAAATCACAGGCTGTCATGCTTAATTTTCTCTCCCAGTGTGTGCCAGGAGCATTTTGTCTGTTTATTCTTTAATAAACATTAAAAAATTCCATAAACAAAAAAAAATACCTCATTAAATACTGAAAAGTTTATCCATTCAGTTTGAGTTTTTAGATATGTCAAAGCTCCTTTAAACATCAAAAATGTTCAACATCAATCCATTCTCTATAAATAATTTACTCAAACATATGCTCCTGTTCACATGCATTGCCTGTTGGCAATAAATTTAAATAACTATCAGCCTCGCCTGAACTAAAATCATTGAGAATTCAGTCTCCGCTTTATTTCAAAGTCGTTTGAAGAAAACAAATGAACTTCTCAGATCCTCACAGGATGAAGAGATGCACCAAAATAAACCCATTAAAATACAGAGTGAAGGGGGAGAGAAACAAGCTGACACTTCACAAATATGAACCTTTAACCGCCCAATATCTCAGCTGTTTGTGATACTTTATATAAAAAATACTTTTATCAAACTTTTTAAAATGACTTTTATTTCTCTCTCTCACCATACCAAAGAAAGAAGGCCTTGCATTTATACAACAACTGTGACACTCTAAAATATCCAAAGTGTTTTACAGTAAGAGGGACAGTTGGGAAATTACCAACCAAGTCAAAGAGGCAGATTTCAAGGAGGCTTTTGACACAGGTTGAGGGAGATAGCAAGGCAGCAGGATTTAGGGAAAGGATTCCAGAATGTGGCTGCAGGCTCGGCAATGAAAGTATAGCAAGAAATGCGGAGGTCAAATTTCAGAAGGATGAGGGTAAGCGCTGCCACATAGTGTTGCAGGAAGTAACAATAACAATTAAAGGCAAAGTCCATGGAAGGATTTGTTAACATGGTCAAGGATTTGGAACTCAATGCACTGAGGGACAGAAACAATGGGGACTGTGGTGGACAGGAGGAGCCACAGGGGAGCAGGACATAGTACAAGATGGGATACAGGAAGCAGATTTTTGATGAGTTGCAGGTTATATTGGGTGAGGAACAGGAGGTTTGTGAGGAGACTTTTGGAGAAATCGAGCCTCAGGGTGACAAAGGGTTATGTTGAGAAAGAGGTAAGGGTAGACTCGAAGAATGTTGCATAGATGGCATCGATGAATTTGGGCATTTAAAGATTGAAGCTCAGGGCTAAACACAACACTAAGGTTATTCACTGTCAGGTTCAATATGAAAGCAGCAGCCATAGAGGGAGATGGGCTTGTATAGCTTTTAGCAGAAGGTGAACAGGACTGTATAGTCTAGCGACTTTAATACCCCAATTTTTAATACCTACACAGAGATTAAATGATGAGCAAAGGAAGGAAATTTATGAGGAAGTTGCTAGTGGACTTGAGAGGGAGGTAGGTAGTAAGGACTTTAAAGGAGAGACAAAAGGGAAAGTACAAGTTGAGAAACGCAAAGCAAAAGAAACCAGAGGAATGAGGGAGCAGATTAAGATGAGACCTGGTATTGAGAGCAACACTGTTGCCATGTTAGATTGAGGGAAATTACATAGTAGTTACAGCTTAGAATCATGGCATTCAGCCCATCAGTTATTATACTGCACACAAGCCTAAAAGGTGGAATATGTAGTTGGGTAGGTGTTATGACCAGGTGAGAAAGGGGTCTAGGGCTCCCTTTCTCAGCCTTTTCCTGGTTTGGCCATAACAGGGTTTAACTTTTAAAAACACCGTGATTTAGCTTCCCTCTCAGTGAGTCCTTGCTCACTGCTCTCTAATTGTCATGGCAAAGAAATCAACCAGACAGGTTTTCTCAGATTTAAACAAGAAAGGTGTAAGTTTATTAACCTTAAAACTCTAACTCAGTTAAAACTACTAAGAATATGCAAAGTGACCATGCTAGCAAGCAAACGCGATAAACTCACACGCAAATAGACCCAGAGGAGGAGAAAGAAGGGGACAGGTTTGAAGTAATAGCTGGAGTTCAGTTACTGGCTTTGGGTTTGATGTAAAGTCTTTGATTGAAGTTAAGTCTTGCAGTTCTCGTTGGGGCCCAGTGCACACTTTTAAACTTGTTTCGCTGGTCTTCTGTCTTGAGGCTTAAGCTACTTCCGTGAATCCCTGGAACTTTGCTTGAGAGAGAGAGACTGAGGCAGGGAGAGACCTTCCTTCTCTTTTTTCTTCAAATTGCTGTCTGTTCCCTTCTGTGTAGCACAATTCAAACGACCCTCAGGTTTGCCATCAGGTTAGTCATGTGACTAGCTCCTTATTTAGAGTAGCCTCGCCTGTGAGATTTTGTGGTTTCCTTCAAGCTCCAGACACTCTCAGTGTGGTGGTGGTGGGGGGGGGGGGGGGGGGGGGGGATGTAGAATGCTGGCTCAATGGCTCTCAATGTCTCTTGATAATCACCATTGACAAAAACCTATCTGGCTAATTGAATCAGGGAGTATCCCCATTGTCTTCTTCATGCAACTATCTTTTAGAATGCAAACGTGCAGCCATGTTTTTAGCCACTGTTGTGGTCTTTTTAAACAAGTTATTTCAAGTCCAGTAACAGTTCAAAAATAATGTTCCATATGACGAAATTAATATGTCTCATTTTTGGCAGCTGGCTTTTTGGTTTCCGTCACACCTCCACATCCAGTGGAATGAAATGTAATATTAGGACAGCATTTCATTATAAAAATAGAAAGAAGAGAAAATACAGGAAACACATGCATTTCTCTCATTCATTCAGAAATCCTAAAAATTGTTACAGCCTGCCTTTCCTTCGTAGCAGTGCTGCTTTAAACTGCCCCTTTTCCCTTGAGGTGGGTCTGAGATAGTTATGTTTTGTCCAAAGGGGTTTAAAGTTTCTTCACTATCAGCCTACAATACGTTGAGAATGGGCATCCCAATAAACATGCGATTTTTGGGGAGGTTTGCAGTTTGCACATTTCCATGGCTCCCATGGGTGTATTTGTTCCTGTTGAGGACTGCAGAGGGAGGGTTCGATTTAGTTAGCCCTAGTTTGGAGTTCTGCTCATGAGAGTCAGCAGTGGATGGATCCACTCTGATCTCTCTTTCAGTCTTTGATGAGTCATACAAGGGCTTTTCACTTTCGGGTATAGTTGGTTCCCTTTTCTCCTGACTGTGGGGCTGGATTCTTTACTAATCTTCCTTTTGTCCTCTGGGACACTCCTGCTTGCAGGTATTTGTTCAGATTCCACAGCACTCCCATGCAGCACTTCGACTAGGTGAGGCATCACCCTCACATTTTCTGTGCCCTCTTGAGGGCTCTCTTTGTCTCTGCAGGTTTCTGCAAATGCTGTTAGCAACTCTGGTGGGGTGCTTCTGGTGTCTGAAGTTACAATGGAGGATGTGGGGTCTAATTTTTCCAACATTTCAGGGTTGGCTGACAGTAGGGTGTTCATTTGGGAATCCTCTCGGATCTCCTTTAACCTGTCCTCTTTGTCCCCTTCCCCCTTTTCCTCTCTAACTTTTTGCCAGCCCTGTGGCTGGCTGTCCCCTTTTGTTCTCGGCAGTGGCACCTTACAATTCACCAGCCCTTTGCTGGAGGATTTCCCAAAAGCCGATACAGGAATTAGAGGTGCTGATTTCACTGCAGGTTGGGTTTCCCCTCAAACTGGCACATTTGACAACTCCTACAGTACTCCAGCACATCTTTGTGGAGTTTTGGCCAGTCTTATGCGGGCTTTGGTTTTTCGTATACCAACATGTACAGCCACTGTAATCTCATGGGCCGTTCTTAATATTTCTCTCGGGTACCTCTGCGGCACCACTAACTAGTGAACCTCTATCCACTCTTGCTCTCAGGTCTGTGAGGAGAACTCCACTTTCTCATCAGTACCTCATTCTTTAAATAGTAGCAGTCAGGGACTCCCTCTGCTTCACTTTCAGACTGGGCAGCTGTGCTAACCCTCACAATACTGGGTCAGCTCACTGAGCCTCAGCTCGGGACGATTCATTTAATTCATTCCCTAGGTCCTCTAACTTTACAAAAAAAGTTTCAGACAGACAGACCTCATGGTCATCTATCTGCAATACTAATTCAGTTTCCTCTGTGGGAGCTGGTTTGATCATGGCCCGATTCACTACGCAAGGAGGGGAACTGCAGGGGACCATCTCTTGCTACTGCTCTGTCTCTCTGACCTCCTGCAGTCTTCCTATCACTACTGAGGAAGCTACCACCTTCGCTCCTGCCAGATCATTACCTAGGAGCAGGTCAACCCCGTCCACAAGTAAACTGGGGACAATCCCAATGGTCACCGGTCCCGAAACTAGGTCACACTCCAGGTGCACCCGGTGTAGAGGTACAGGCATACACTGCCCTCCAATACCATTCACCACCATTCTGGTATTTACTGCACTATCTGGGGGAAAGGTCAGGCCTTTTACCAGTAAAAGGGATCTAGTGGCCCCTGTATCCATGAGGATTACTATGGGCTTGCTTGCCCCACTCGAGGAGTATGGGGTTACTCTCCCTTCAGACACAAAATCCTGATAACCTTTAGGAATCCTATTAAACTTTCCTGCACCTTCAGCTATATGTTTTCTGGGCCTTACTACTGCTGCTGTTCAAGCCACAGCTTGTTCAGCTGGGCTTTCTGTCAGGGTCCCTTCTCCTTCACTGAGCATCAGTGTGTCCTGATTAACCTGACCGGCTTTCCCCGTAGTTTCCAGCAGTCAGCTCTCAGACTACAATGGAACCACTCAGGTCTCCGGGTCTCATTCCTACTTACAGCACCTTCCTTTTTGGCTGGAGGAGGGCCCCTATGTGTCCAAATTTTCTTTCTCTCCCAAGACTGCTTGGACTCCTATCACCTTTCCACCCTTTGCCCTTTCTGGATTTGTGGGGGTGACTAAGAAAGGTTTTCCCCTGGGAACCGACTTGTATATTAGAGCAAATCATCAGCCAGAACTGTGGCTTGCCTTGCTCGATGAACGTTTTGTTACTCTACGTGAGTCTTTACGGAGAGTGGGAGAGAGATTTTAAATTCCTCTAGCAAAATTACCTCTTTGAGGTTTTCATAGCTGGGCTCCACTTTAACAGCCCTCAACCACTTACTTCTCTCAAACTCCAAGTAGATTTGATCAGCTTGCTTTCTGAGGGTTCCAAATTTTTGGCGATAGGCTTCCGGTACTAGCTCATATGCCCCAAGGATAGCATTATTTGTCAGTGTATAATTTGATGAACTCTCATCTGGCAACAGGGAATAAACCTCATGGGCTTTTCCTGTTAGCTTGCTTTGGAACAGAAGAGTCCAAGTCTCAGCTGGCCATTTTAACTGCCTTGTTTCTCAAAAGATACAAAAATTGCTTCCATGTCTCCCTCATTGAATTTTTGAATCAATTGGGAAAATTTGAACAATCCAGTACACAGCCCCAAATTACTATTCTCCATATTGGCCATGCTTTCACTGGGGTTACTCTGTCGCCCCCTAGTTAACTCAAGCTGCCTCAGCTCTCTTTTCTCACGCTCCTTCTGGAAGGTTCTTTCTCTTTCCCTGTCTTCTAACTCAAGTTTCCTCTGTTACAGTTGTATCTTTGCTAGCATTACCCTGTCAGGGTCTATTTCTAACCTCGTCTCTGATTCTTCAGGTTTGACGGAAAATGATTGGTCACTAGCCTTAGGAGTTTGGACTTCCCAGCCTTGGCATGGACAGTGATCCCACACAGCTCAGCCATTTTTCTCAACTCTTCCATAGACAGTGCCTTTAACTTATCCAAAGTTACTTCACCCTGGGGAGTTATTGGCTTCAGTCACAGACATGTTAATATTCTAGCACACACAACCACAAGAAAACTTGCATTGAAATCTTTTCTCTTTTTGATTGGGATCAATTTGACTTCCCACTTCCAATTTCTCATTTGTCTGTGGGTCCAATCCGGGACACTAGCCCCCAAATTTCTATTAGGACCAGGTGAGAAAGAGGTCCAGGTGTTCACTCTCAGCCTTTTCCTGGTTTGGCCATGACAGAGTTTAACTTTTAAAAACACCGTGATTTAGCTTCCCTCTCAGTGAGTCCTTGCTCACTGCTCTCTAACTGTAATGATAAAGAAATCAACCAGACAGGCTTTCTCAAATTTAAACAAGAAAGGTGTAAGTTTATTATCCTTAAAACTCTAACTCAGTTAAAACTACTAAAAATATGCAAAGCGACCATGCTAGCAAGCATACACAATAAACTCACACGCAAATAGAGACAGAGGGGAAAAAGAAGGGGAAAGGTTTGAAGTAACAGCTGGAGTTCAGTTACTGGCTTAGGGTTTGATGTAAAGTCTTTGATTGAAGTTAAGTCTTGCAGTTCTCGTTGGGGCCCAGTACACACTTTCAAATTCATTTGCTGGTCTTCTGTCTAGAGGCTTAAGTTACTGCTGTGGGTCAATGGAACTTTGCTTGAGAGAGAGACAGACAGGACAGACCTTCCTTCTCTTTTTTCTTCAAATTGTCGTCTGTTCCTTTCTGTGTAGCACAATTCAAACACGCCCCAGGTTTGCCATCAGGTTAGTCATGTGACTAGCTCCTTATTTAGAGTAGCCTCGCCTGTGAGATTTTGTGGATTCCTTCAAGCTCCAGGTACTCTCATTGTGGTGATGGTGGGGGTGGTGGGGGTGCAGAATGCTGGCGCAATGACTCTCAATGTCTCTTGATAATCACCATTGACAAAAATCCATCTGGCTAATTGAATCAGGGAGTATCCCCATTGTCTTCTTCATGCGACTATCTTTTAGAATGTAAACGTGCAGCCATATTTTTAGCCACTGTTGTGGTCTTTTTAAACAAGATATTTCAAGTCCAGTAACAGTTCAAAAATAATGTTCCATATGAAGAAATTAATATGTCTCATTTTTGGCAGGTGTGGTTTCCGTCATAGTAGGCAATTTCAGTGCAGGAGACAAAGTCACCATCAGTCAGCCCCAAGATCTTGACTGTCTCATCCAAGATGGGCTCATGGACACCAAGTCTTATTCACAAGGCAGCAGACATCATGAAGGGTTATGTAGAGTGGACAGATAGGAGATCCACAGATGAAATCAAAGAAGGGGGCAGGAGGAGTGGAGGGAAAGAGAAGACGGGGAGGACCATGAGTGGTTGTCCCCAAAAAGGATGTAGGCTGGAGTTGCATCAATAAAGTGAATGAAATAGGGAGAGATGTTGCATTGGAAAATCAACAATGGGCACGACAGTGGGCAACTACAGCACAACAGAGACATGAGCCCTTCCAGGAAGGACTCAATTAGGCAATAGCAAGAAAGAAAGTCAGTGGAGTAAGAGAAAAGGAGTAAGCAGAAGACAGATCTTTATAAAGTATGTCTGTACTTAGGGTTGATTGTGTCAGCCTACAGGATATCCTTCATAGGGATAAATTTTGAATGATAAAACATTATTATTCCAACGCAACTGGCATTCTTACTTCAAATACACACATGCTATTAATACATAACTATGCAACAGTCTCTTAGCCCCTTCCATTGTTCATAAATTCTCCTTCCCTACAGTGACTAAAATTAATGCAAACACATAACACAGGAATGCTAATTTATAGTACACAAAAGAAAATCATACACTATTAACTCTGATCTAATTTTATCTTTACTCTCTGCTTCTAATTTTATTTCTCTGACAGACGGTTCACACAAAGGCTGTTTACGAAGAGTTGAAGAACTTCCTTGTCTGACTCCAACATGGACACATTGAATTGATTTATTGCACTTTATTTGTGTTCTAATGATACAATTCAAAGATGGATTGCACCATCTCTAGAAATGTAAACTTTGGTGCATCATGCAAAGTTAAGTCAATTAACTGCTTCCCTGATGTCACTTGCCCCCAGTTCTTCACTTCTAGGTTAGTGGCTGAATCAAGCTCTCTACAACGTGCCTTAACTTCACCCTCACATGAACACCCCCACTACACCATTTTGTGATTGGACAATTCTGTGGCCTCTCAGGAAGTCAGTAATTTAATATCAGTTTGTGGCAAATCGTGGCCGCTTTTATGGTTCTTGGCACACATCCACGAGGAATGGCACATACACTGCCCTAAACCCATCTCAGGTAGGACCTGCCATGTTGAGCATTTTCAGAATTTTCTGTTTTCTTTCTGGTAAGTCCTTAATAGCCAGGAGGTGAGGAGTCTTTCATCCCACCAGTCTGCATTGGAGTGCAGAAGTGAAAGGTCACAGACCTGAAACGTTAACTCTGCTTCACTCTCCAAGCCTGCCTGACCTGCTGAGTATTCCCAACATTTTCTGTTTTTATTTCAGATTTCCAGTATCTGCACTATTTTGCTTTTATTTTACATAAATGTAGTGTTCTCTGTCACCAGGCCACCCAGACAGCCAACATCATAAATATTCTGACTTGAGTTTCTTAAGTGGAATACTCATTTATAATCATCACAGCTGAAGCAACATGCCTACGTGCACATGGTGCAATCCCTTGACACACTGCCATCCACTTTCGAAATGCTCAGTTAACCCCTTCAGTTTTACAAAAGGGAAAGAAACTCAGAACTATGTTACATAGAAAGAAGGAAGTTCTTCAAGCTAATAATAACATACCTCATGAAGAAACAATCTAGCGAGAGATGTAAGTGTTGAAATTTGGTGCTGAACGAACTATCTGGAATTATGCAATAATTGCTTAAGTCCTAAATTCTTCCACTATTCAAGGTTTCTCTCTTTCTTTTTTCTTACACTACACAGAAATGTATTGATTAAAAAGGAACATACTCATCTGTTGATGTCTTGCTTTCTCTGGTAGGCCAAGTTAACATTACAAGGTTGTACATTCCACTCCAGGATTTGATCATGTAGTCTAGGTTTAACACTTCAGTGTGGCAATGAGGAAGTGCTGCACTATAGCAAGTGCTGTCCTTCAGCTGATCCATAAAACTAAGACCCCACTACCTTGGTTCAGGTCAACGCTCAAGACCCCATTCAATATTTGAAGAACAAAAAGTTCTCCTCATGTCCTGGACAACATTCCTCCATCAACTGGCATCACCCCCAAGAACTGGTCATTCAGCTAATTTCAATTTATGTGCATAACAGCAATTTACTTCAAAGTATCTCATTATATGTGATGCACTGACAGATGCAATAAGGTGCTAGCTTTCTTTCTATAGGTTGTCTTGCATGTCCATTAGACTGTCTGTTGCCAGATCCCAGTGATTCTCCCAAACTTTTGGAAGCACATAAAACCAACTGTTTTTCCCTTTGAACGGGAAAAACTTCATTCAGTTTTTCCTCAACAGCCCAGCTAAGAGCAGGAACTCACCAACTGGGGGAGTTGTGAACATTTATCCTGTATCATTCACATCACTGTATGCTGGATATATTACATCATTTTAAACCCGCACATAGTGCAAAGCAGAAGAGATTGCAATCGGTGGTGTCCTGTCTTCATGAAGTACTACTGCCAGAAATTCCATTAAATCATAAAATCTTAGAATCATAGAATGGTTACAGCACAGAAGGAGGCCATTCGGCCTGTCATGTCCATGTTGGCTCTCTGTGATAGCAACTCAGCTAGCCCCACACCCCGGCCTTTTCCCTGCAGCCCTGCAAATCTTTTTTTCTCTTCAGATAATTATCCAATTTCCTTTTGAAAGCCACAATTGATTCAGCCTTCACCACACTCTCAGGCAGTCTATTCCAGATCCTAAACACTCACTGCATAAAAACGTTTTTCCTCATGTCATAGAGTCATAGAATCGTACAGCATAGAAACAGGCCCTTCGGCCCACCGCGTCCATGCCAACCATAATGCCTATCTATACTAATCCCACCTGCCTGCATTAATTCCATATCCCTCTATGCCTTGCTCATTCAAGTACCTGTCCAGATGCCTCTTAAATGTTGCTACTGTTCCTGCCTCCACCATCTCCTCTGGCAGCTCATTCCAGCTACCCACTATGCTTTGTGTGAAAAATTTACCCCTTTGATCCCCTTTAAACATCCTCCCTCTCACATTAAATCTATGCCCTCTAGTTTTAGTCACCCTTACCATGGGAAACAGACTCTGGCTATCTACCCTATCTATGCCTCTCATAATTTTAATACCTCTATCATGTCCCCTCTCAGCCTCCTTCACTCCAGGGAAAACAGGCCCAGCCTATCCAATCTCTCTTTATAACCCAAGCCCTCCAAACCAGGAAATATCCTTGTCAATCTTTTCTGCACCCTCTCCAGCTTAATCACATCTTTCCTGTAGTGCAGCGACCAGAACTGCACACAGTACTCCAAATGCGGCCTAACCAACGTTATGTACAACTGAAACATGACGTCCCAACTCTTGTACTCAATGCCTCGGCCGATAAAGGCAAACATGCCATACGCCTTCTTCACCACCCTGTCTACCTGTATTGTCACTTTCAGGGAACTATGTACTTGCACCCCAAGATCTCTCTGCTCAACAACAATCCCCAGCGCCCTGCCATTCACTGTATATGTCCTGCCCTGGTTTAACTTCCCAAAATGCATCACTTCGCACTTGTCTGCGTTAAATTCCATTTGCCAATCCCTTGCCCACTGTCCCAGTTTATCTATATCCTGTTGTAACCTTAGACAACCTTCTTCACTGTCCATTATACCATTAATCTTGGTGTCATCTGCAAACTTACTAATCATTCACCCTACATTCACATCCAAGTCATTAATATATATGACAAACAACAGAGGGCCCAGCACCGATCCCTGCGGCACACCGCTGGTCACCGGCCTCCAATCTGAAAAACAACCCTCCACTACCACCCTCTGCCTCCTATCGTCAAGCCAATCTTGTATCCAATTTGATAGCTCACCCTGGATCCCATGTGTTCGAACCTTCTGGACCAGCCTACCATGCAGGACGTTGTCAAAGGCCTTGCTAAAGTCTATGTAGACAACATCTATCGCCCTGCCCTCGTCAATCCTCTTGGTCACCTCCTCGAAAAACTCAATCAAATTCGTGAGACATGATTTCCCACGCACAAAGCCATGCTGACTATCCCTAATCAGACCTTGCCTTTCCAAATGCATATAAATCCTGTCTCTCAGAATCCCTTCCAATAACTTTCCCACCACTGATGTAAGGCTCACCGGCCTGTAGTTCCCTGGCTTATCCCCGCTGCCCTTCTTAAATAAAGGCACACATTAGCTATCTTCCAGTCTTCCGGTACCTCACCCGTGGCTAACGATGATACAAAAATCTCTGCCAGGACCCCAGCAATCTCCTCCCTTGCTTCCCATAGCATCCTAGGATACACCTGGTCAGGCCCTGGGGATTTATCCACCTTAATGCGCTTCAAAACCTCCACTACCTCCTCCTTTGTAATGTTGATATGCTCCAGGATATCGCTGTTCCCTCCCTTGAAATCACTAGCTTCCATGACCTTCTTCACGGTAAATACAGATGAGAAGTATTCATTTAAGACCGTGCCCATTTCCCCTGGCTCCACACATAGATTACCATACTGAAATAAAAGCAAAATACTGCGGATGCTGGAAATCTGAAACAAAAAGAAGAAATGCTGGATTCACTCAGCAGGTCTGGCAGCATCTGTGGAAAGAGAAGCAGAGTTAACGTTTCGGGTCAGTGACCCTTCTTCGGAACTCTACCATACTGATCCTGAAGGGGACCTACTCTCTCCCGAGCTACCATTTTACTCTTAATATACTTATAGAATCTTTTAGGATTCTCCTTTTTCTTATCTGCCATGGAAATCTCATGGCCCTTTCTCACCCTCCTAATTTCCTTCTTAAGTGTAGTCCTACATCCCCTACACTCCTCGAGGGACTCACTTGATACCAGCTGCCTATACCTGACATATGCCTCCTTCTTTGTCCTGACCAGACCCTCAATATCCCTCGTCAACCAAGGTTCTCTAAACTTGCCAGCCTTGCCCTTTCATCTAACAGGAACATGCCGGCCCTGAACTCTTCCTATCTCACTTTTAAAAGCGAGGAGGTCGAGTGTAGCCCCTTCTCTCGTAGGGCCATCCACATACTGCTTCAGAAAACTATCCTGGACACACTTAACAAATTCTTCCCCATCTGATGCCTTAGCACTAAGGCGTTCCAGTCAATATTAGGGAAGTTAAAATCACCTACTACTGCAACCCTATAATTCCTACACTTATCTGTGATTTCCCTACATATATGCTCCTCCACTTCCCTCTGACTATTGGGGGGGCCTGTAGTATAATCCCATCAAAGTGATCACCCATTTCTTACTTCTAAGTTCTACCCATATGGCTTCGCTGGACATTCCCTCCGGAATATCCTCTCTAAGTACTGCCATGATGTCCTCCCCAATCAATAGTGCAACTCCCCCTCCTCTCTTACCTCCACCTCTGTCACTCCGGAAGCATCGGTACCCCGGAACATTGAGCTGACAGTCCTGCCCATCCCTCAACCACGTTTCCGTAATAGCTATAATATCACAATCCCATGTACCGATCCATGCTCTGAGTTCATCTGCCTTACCTGTAAGGCTTCTTGCATTAAAGTAAATGCAGTTTGGCCTACCAGACCTTCCACGCTCCCTGTCCTGCCCCTGCCTGGCCTGCCTACTGGACTCGCTCACTTTAACCTCTACATTTCCCTCAACTAGCTCATCAGAGAGACTACTACTTTGGGTCCCAACCCCCTGCAAGACTAGTTTAAACCCTCCTGAGTAGTACTAGCACACCTCCCCGCAAGGATATTGACCCCCATCCAGTTTAGATGCACCCGTCCTTCTTGTACAGGTCACGTCTGCACCAGAAGAGATCCCAATGATCCAAGTAGCTGAACCCCTCCCTCCTACACCAGCTCTTCAGCCATGCATTCATTTGCCTTATTCTCCTATTCCTACCCTCACTAGCATGTGGCACAGGGAGTAATCCTGAGATTACAATCCTGGAGGTCCTGCTTTTTAACCTTCTGCCTAACTCCCTATATTCAGTTTGCAGGACCTAATCTCTCTTCCTGCCTGTGTCGTTAGTACCAATACGGACCACGACCTCTGGCTGCACACCCTCCCTTTTCAGAATGTCCTGCAGCCGCTCTGAGTCATCCTTGACCCTAGCACCAGGGAGGCAACATACCATCCTGGATTCTGTTGTGGCCACAGAAACACCTGTCTGCACCCCTTACGATAGAATCCCCCATCACTATAGCTCTTCCAACCCTTTTCCTCCCCAGCTGTGCAGCAGAGCCCTCAGTGGTGCCACGAACTTGGCTGTTGCTGCTTTCCCCTGGGAGGTCATCCCCCCCAACAGTATCCAAAGCGGTATATCTGTTTGAGAGGGGGATGGCCACAGGGGATTCCTACGCTACCTGGCTGCGCCTACTACTCCGTCTGGTGGTCACCCACCTCTTTTCTGCCTGTGCAGCCATTACCTGCGGTGTGCCACCTCACTAAACGTGCTGTCCACAATGTCCTCAGCATCGCGGATGCTCCACAGTGAATCCACCCGCAGCTCCACCTGCGTAATGCGGGTAGCCAGTAGCTGCAGCTGGATACACTTCCTGCACACATGGTCGTCAGGGACACTACAAGTGTTCCTGATTTCCCACATAGCGCAGGAGGAGCATATCACGGGTGCGAGCTCTCCTGCCATGACTTACCCTTAGATTAATTAGTTACTCCCTGAATTAAAAAATACTAATTATACTAGGGGCCTTGTTCTACCCACTCCAATCTAAAGTCCTTAAAAAAACACTTTAGTAGTACCCACCTTATCACCAGAGGTATTTTTTTCAACAAGAAACAAACTTTCCCCTTATTTTTTTAAAGATATTTAAAAACACTAACAGCTGCTACTCACCAGCCAATCACCTTGCAGCTCTCCTCTGACGTCACTGTTGGCTTTTGTTTTCAAAACCTCCGGCGCGCTGGAAGAGGTTCAACTGCTCTCCGCTCCGCTCCGCTCCTGGATCTTTTGCCAATCACTTTAAATTAGAGTCCTCTGGTTTGGAACCCTTCTGCCAATGGGAACAGTTTCTCCCCATCTACTCTGTCCAGCCACCTCATGATTTTGAGCACCTCTATCAAATCTCCTCTCAACCTTCTCTTCGCTAAGGGGAACAGTCCCAGCTTCACTAATCTATCCATGTAACTGAAGTATCTTATCCCCAGAATTATTCAAGTAAATCTCTCAAGCCTTCACATCCTTCCTAAAGTGCAGAAACCAGAATTGCCGAACCAGTTTTATAAAAATTCACCATAATTTCCTCACTTTTGTGCTCTACACCTTATTTATAAAGCCCAGCATCCCATATACCTTATTAACCATTTTCTCAATCTGCCCTGCCACCGTCAACGATTTGTGCAGCTATACCCCCAGGTCCCTCTGCTCCTGCACCCCCTTTAGAATTGTATCCTTTATTTTATATTGCCTTTCCTCGTTCTTCCTACCAAAATGTATCATTTCATACTTCTCTGTATTAAATTTAATCTGCCACATGTCCATTCATCTACCAGCCTGCCTATGTCCTCTTGAAGTCTATCACTATTCTCCTCACAGTTCACAATACAGTTTTGTGTCATCTGCAAATTTTAAAAATGTACCCTGCAGACCAAAGTCTGGGTCATTAATATATATCAAGAAAAGCAGTGGTCCTAGTACTGACTCCTGGGGAATCCCACTGTATACCGTGGGATAAACAAATGTTTACCACTACTCTCTTTTTCCTGTCACTCAGCCAACTTCATATCCATGCCACCATTGTCCCTTTTATTTCTTGGGTTTCAACTTTTCTGACAAGCCTGTTATGTGGCACTTTAAAATGCCTTTTGAAAGTCCATGTACACCACATCAATCACATGAACGCTCTCTGTTACCTTATCAAAAAAACTCAATCAATTTAGTTAAACACAATTTGCCCTTAACAAATCAGTGCTGGCTTTCCTCAATTAATCCACATTTGTCCAAGTGGCTGTTAATGTTGTCCTGGATAATCTTTTCTAAAAGCTTTCCCACCAATGAGGTTAAACTGACTGGCTTACTAACTTATCTTTACACCCTTTTTTGAGCAAGGGTGTAACATTTGCAATTCTCCAGTCCTCTGGCACCACTCCTGTATCTAAGGAGGATTGGAAGATTATGGCCAGTGTCTCCGCAATTTCCATCCTTACTTCTCTCAGTATCCTCGGATGCATCTGATCCGGTCCTAGTGACTCATCAACTTTAAGTACAGTCAGCCTTTCTAACACCTACACTTTATCAATTTTTAGCCCATCTAGTGTCTCGACTACCTCCTCTTTCATTAGATTTTAGCCGCATCTTCTTCCTTGGTAAAGACGGATGCAAAGTGCTCAGTTAGTACTTCAGCAATGCCCTCTGCCTCCATGCGTAAATCCCTTTTTTTGGTCCCTAATTGGCCCTACTCCACCTTTTCGTACCCTTTTTCTATCTATATGCCTACAGAAGACTTTTGGATTCCCTTTTATGTTGACTGCCAGTCTCTTATCATAAACTCTCTTTGCTGCTTTTATTTCTTTTTTTCACTTCCTCCCTGAATTTTCTATATTCAGCCTGATTCTCACGTATATTACCAATCTGATATCTGTCATATGCCCTCTTTTCTGCTTCACCTTACTCTCTCTCTCTTTCGTCATCCAGAGATCTCTGGCTTTGTTTGTCATGCTGTTCCCCTTGTAGGAATCTACCTTGCCTGTACCCGAACTTTCTCTTCTTTAAGGGCGACTCATTGTTCAATTACAGTTTTGCCTGCCAATCTTTGATTCCAATTTACCTGGGCCACATCCGTTCTCAATCCATTGAAATTGGCCCTTCCCCAATAAATTATTCATACTCTGGATTGTTCCTTGTTCTTTTCCATACTAACATAATTGTGATACAATGATCACTGTCTCCTGAAAATTCCCCTACAGACACTTGATCCACTTGTCCCATCTCATTCCAGAACCAGATCCAGCAATGCCTTCTTGCTCGTTGAACTGGAAACGTACCAATACAGAAGATACTCCTGAACACACTTCAGAAACTCTTGCCCCTCTCTGCCCTTTGCACTATTACTATCTGAGTCTATATGAGAATAATTAAAGTCTCCCATAATAACTACTCTATAGTTTTTGCGCCTTTCTGTAACTTCCTTGCAAATTTGTTCTTCTGTATCTTTCCCACTAGTTGGTGACCTATAGATTACACCCAGAAGTGTAATGGTACCTTTTTTGTTTCTTAGCTCTAACGAAATAGATTCGGTACTTAACCCCTCTAGGCCAATTATTTCCAGCACTGTAATATTATCCTGAATCGATTCTACCACCCTTCCTCCTTTCTTTCCTTCCCTATCTTTCCTGAACAAAGAATAAAAGGTTAGTGAAACAGAAAAGTTTATTTATAAAGGTAGAGCTGAGTGTGTTGAAACCTGGTCTATAACATTATATTGTTTCAGAGCTTACTTAGATATAGAATGCAATGTTCCAGTAAGACAGCACGTACCATTTTTTTCTATCACATTGGATTGCATATAAAGGAAAATGGATCTGGGAAAAGATGAACCACTGATCCACCTAAAATCCTCATGATGTGCTATAAACAGAATATCTGTAAATCCAATTCTTACGATTAATTGGGCAGTAATAAGGCACAGAAATACCACTGGAACTAATTTGCAGATAATGCACTGAAAAAATGTACATTTATCCATTCAAACCACAGCATGTTCAAATATTCCAATTATGATTCACCTTCTAAAGAACTACATTAGCCACATCACAATATCCTATATGAAAAATTCATTTAACAAGAGTTATTATCGAATGCACATGGGTAAAAGGTTAACATTCATTGGCGCCTGCTAAGTTTAGAGGCATCTGGGTCCTGGATAGTTAGCATATGTATTAGTGCCAACTCCTGTAGTCACAATACAATCTATGAGTCTTTGAAATGGCTTAATTGTTTATCTGTCTTGGCAGCTGAACTTGTATTTCACAGTGGAGCAAGCTGTGTCTGAGATGGTGGAGTTTTTATGTAACAGGAGAACATGTGTCAGTGTTATGGCCAAGATGTGAGACTGGAATATGATAACTTGGTGATCCCAAAGCTGTTATGAATAAAATTCAACAAGCTCTATTTGCAACATTGGGGATGGCGTGTGAGATCATGCCAGACTCCGTGAGTTGGTGATTTGAAGCTAGCTAGTGAGATCATGTGTCAGTGATACTTTAACTGAGCCTTTAATTTGAGATCATGAGGGGTTTTGTCAGTGATGTCAGAGTTGGAGATAAACCATACAAACACAGAAAAAGGGCAAGAAAAGACAGACTATCAGCCAGTACCCAAGTTCTCCACCAGATCTGCAATCTCATGCACTGACCTGCTCAACTGCTAATAATATTAGCTCCTGGGGAGAAAAAACAAAAAGGAATATAGTTTCCAATTTCAGGGGAAACTATGCAAAGTTCCTCGCTGTCTCCATAAGGCAATCAAGCACACACCAGGAAACCACGGCTACTCATGACACATCACCGATACCTTATGTATTCCACATACTAATGTCTTCTTCCATCAGCAGCTTGTCAAGTCCCTTCCTAAAGGACTGCAGTATACTCATAACTTACCAGATCAGCACAGCGGCCTACAACCCTTTGACAAAATAAATATTTTCTTGCCATTAAGCTGAATCTTTTCCAACATGTCTTAACCTACTATCACAATTCATTTTAATTATCGTTTCCAAATCTACCATATCTGATCCTTCATAATTTTAAACCCCTCAATTGCACAACCCCCTAGGCTACATTTCTCTGATAGCCTTACAGAGTTGAAATTATCATCATAATGAAGAGATCCAAGTTTAAGGATCATTCTTTATGTCCGCTGAACATTCTCTACAGCCACAACATCAATTGCAGTTCTGGGAATTAAAAATGGACACAATATTCCAAGCTAAGGCACACCAAAGACTTATATAAAATCATAGACTAGAACAGCAGAAAAGAGGACATTCAGCCCAGCACCGGCGCTTTCGAAGAACAAGCCAGTTAGTTCCACTCCCTCCGCTCTTTCCCCATATCCCTAAAATACTTTTCTCCTTCAAATATTTAGCCAATTCCACTTTGAAAGTTACTTTTGAATCAGTTTTCACCCCTCCCCCCATCAGGCAGTACATTCTAAGTCTTAACCATGCGTTGCATAAAGGTTTGTCCTCATGTTGCATCTGGTTCTTTTGCCAATCACCTTTAATTTGTGCTCGTTTGTTATCGACCCTTCAGCCATTGGAAACAGTTTCTCTTTATCTACACTATCTAAACCCTTCATGATTTTAAACACCTCTATCAAATCTCCTTTTAGCCCTCCGTACACTAAGGAGAAGAACCCAAGTTTCTCCAGTCTATCTAAATAACTGTAATCCCTCATTCCTGGAAACATTCCAGTAAATCTCTTCTATACCCTCTCCAAAGCCTACATGTCCTCCTTAAAATGTAGTTTCCAGAACAATACTCCAGCTGGAACTGAACTAGTATTTATATAGTGTGACGGAAATCACACCAGCTAAATGGAAACATATTAATTTCGTCATATGGGACACTGCTTGAATCGTTTTACTGGGCATTGCAAATAAATGTTTTAAAAAGCAGAACTGACCAGCTGAAAAAATGGTTGCCCATTTGCATTCTGAGAAGACAAGGGCTGGCTGAGAGACAGATGAACAGAGAAACAATGGGGGTGCTCCCTGATTCAATTAGCAAGGTTGGTTTTGACAATAGGGGGGTAATCAAAAGATATTGATACACCTTTGACTTTGTAACAGCCAAACACCACCCCCCCCCCCCCCCCCCCCACCAAGTATGTCTGAAAGATTCTGAGATCCAACAACCCTCTAGAAGCTACTGTTTCAAACAAAGAGATGGGCACATGACCTACCTGTTGGTGTAAGACTGAGGCTTTTGAATTGTGCCTCACAGAAAGGAAACGGACTGCAATTCTGAACCTAAAGAGGAAGACATTGCTCTCTCCAGCAAAGTCCCAGGAAAACCATAGTGGCAGTTCTATACTTTAAGACTACAGACAAAGCCTCTCTTCGTCCTTCTGGTACCAGAGAAGCAAGCCTGAAATTGTGCACGTGGTCCCAGTGAGGAATCCCAGACTTTAACTTCAATCAAGGACATTACATCAAGGACACTAAGGACAGTATCTGTAATCCATTCATTGCCAACTCTGCTTCAACTTCCCAATTCTTTCTTCCCTTCTGTATCTATTTGTATGTGTGTGTGCCTCTGGTGTGCATGTAAGCATGGATGTGTTATGTATTTTAATAATTTTAACTGGTTTAGAGCGATAAGGTTAATAAACTTGCATCTTTCTTGTTTAAACTCAAGAAACCCTGTCTGATTGGTTCATTTGCAGTTGTAATTAAAGTGCAGTGAGCAAGGGCTCACTGAGGTGGTAAGCCAAAATCACTGTATTTAAAAAGATAAACCCTGTTATGGACAAACCAGATAAGGGGCAAGAGGGGAACCGGAGACCCCTTCCTCACCTGGTTGTAAGAAATCTGGGGGCTCTAGTCCGACATTGGACCCACAGTCAAGCGAGAAATTGGAAGTGGGAAATCAAATTGATCTCATTCAAAAGAGAAAAGGCTTCAATATAGGTTTTCTTGTGGTTTGTGTTGCTATAATAGTAACACGTCCATGACCGAAGCCAATATCTCCCCAAGCCAGGTGAAATAACTTGGGATAAGTTATAGGCACTATTTATGGAGGAGTTGAGGAATATGGCTGAGGGGTATGGGATCACTTTCCATGCCAAAGCTAAGAAATCCGAACTCCTAAGATTAGCAGCCAATCATTTTTCCCTCAAACCTGAAGAGTCAGAGGCAGGACTAGAAATAGACTCAGTATAATGTTAGCAAAAATACAATTGGAACAGAGGAAATTTGAATCAGGAGACAGGAAAAGAAAGCGAGAAAGAGAGGGAGAGGAGATAGAAAAAGAGAGAGGAGAGAGAGAGAAAGAGAGACGGTTGTGAGAGCAAGCAAGAACTTTCCAGAAGGAACAGGCAGAAAGAGAGCTTCGCTGATTTGAATTAACTAGGGGGCAACAGAGTAACCCCAGTAAAAGCAAGGCCAATATGGAGAATACAAGTAATTCAGGGCCATGTGCTGAGCATTTGAAATTTTCCCAATTGGTCCCAAAGTTCAATGAGGAAGATGTGGAAGAATTTTTTGTAACTTTTGAAAAGTTTGCAAGGCAGTTAAAATAGCCAGCTGAGAGCTGGACCCTCCTGCTGAAAAGCAAGTTAACAGGAAAAGCCCATGAGGTTTATTCCATTTCCAGACGAGGGTTCATTAAATTATGAACTGACTAATAATGCTATCCTCGGGGCATATGAGCTAGTACCGGACACTTGCCACCTGAAGTTCTGAACCCTCTGGAAACAAGCTGATCAAACTTACTTGGAGTTTGCGAGAAGAAAACAACTGGCTTTTGACCAATGGTTGAGGGCTCTTAAAGTACAGCCCACGTATGAAAACCTCAGAGAGGTAATTCTCCTTGAAGAATTTAAAAACTCTCTCCCACTCTCCATAAAAACCCATGTGAAGGAAGAAAAAGTGCGCAGAGCGAGGTAAGCTGCAGTTCTAGCTGATGAGCTCGCTTTGATTTACAAGTCAGTTCCCCAGGAGAAAACCTTTCCTAGTCACCCCCACAATCCCGAAAAAGACAAAGGGGTGGGAAGGTGACAGGAGTCCAAGCAGTCCTGAGAGTGAAAGTAAATTTGGACACACAGGGGGCCCTCCTGCAGCCAAAAAACTGGCCGGGCACATTCAAAGATTTGTGCACTAACACCCCCAGGTCTCCCTATTCTTGTACCCCCTTTAAAATAGTACCATTTACAATGTATTGTCTCTCCGCATACTTCCTAACAAAATGTACAAACTTTCTGCATTAAACTTTATCTGTCATGTGCCTGCCCATTCCACCAACGCTTGTCTAAGTCCGTTTGAAGTCTATTATGACCGTCTTCACTGTTTATTACACTTGTGCACTGTACCGCCAAGTCCAAGTCATTATTATATTTCAGAAACAGCAGTGATCCTAGTACTGAACCATGGGAACTCTACTGAATATAACAAATCTAGCAGTGAAATATAAAATGATACACTCACTGATTTGGCTTCATTAAAAAATGTTTTACTACTCTTACCATATTCTGAACAATTTTGATTTTTGTAATGGCTGCTATAGGTTAATCTTGTGCCAATTACCCAGCAGCAGGATTTCACTAAACTGAAAAATTGCTCACTGTTGGAACTACCTGCCTAAACCAAGAATATCATTCATAGTTGGAAAGTGCTCATGAAAAGAAAAAATGAAGACTTGCATTTATATCATGCTTTTCATGACCTCAGGATGGCCCAAAGTGCTGAACAGTCAATGAATTAGTGTTGTCACCATTGTAATGTAGGAAACAAGACAGCCAATTTGTGCAAAGCAAGGTCCTACAAACAGCAATGAGACAATGACCAGATAATTTTGTGATGTTGGTTGAGGAATAAATATTACACCAGGACACTGGGGCAAATTCCCCTGCTCTTCTTTGAATAGTGACACAGGATCTTTTTTACAGGACTTTGGTTTAACGTTTCATCTAAAAGAGATCAATGACACCGAAATACAAATTAACCAACCCTCTTCCATAACACATAAGCCTTTATGCATGTAACAATCATAATTTTTAAAAAGATTTTAAAAGTCTTAGTGGACCTCCCATGGCTTTGCTTGTGGTGGGTTTGTGGACATGCTTCAGGTTTGTGAGAGATGTGGTGAGAGACAATGATATAAGTAGATCGTGGGCATGTTCCTTTCTTGATTGTCTTTTTTGGAAAAATTTGAGCCAGAAACCCATGACAGATTTTTTGTTGCTCACGTATTTAAATTGTGGTGTGTGCTATATGGAATACTTCTAATAGTGTTAGCTACAATAGTGTTAGTCGATAGCAATCTTGCCTCTGAGCAAAGGTCATAGGTTCAGTCCACTCCACAGACTTGGGCACAAGATCTAGGCTGATGCTCCAGTGCTGTGCTGAGGGGGTGCTGCACTGCCAAACATTCCGTATTTTAGATGAGATGTTGAACCAAGGTCCCGTCTGCCTTCTCAGGTGGACATAATAGATCCTGTGGCACTGTTCAAAGAAAAACAAGGGAGTTATCCCCAGTCCCCTGGTCAGTATTTGTCCCTCAACCAACATTGCTAAAACAGATGGCCTGGTCATTATGACATTGCTGTTTGTGGGGCTTTGCTATGCACAAATTGGCTGCTACATTTACTACATTACAATGGTGGTTACACTTCAAAAGCACTTCATTGGCTGTAAAGTGCTTTAGGACATCATGAGATCATGTAAGGTGCTATAGAAGTGCATATCTTTCTTTCTATATTATTTGTAGATCTCCCGTGGCAATGTTCATTATGAATTGAAGGGCGCTCTGTTTTACAATATGTGCAATTTTGCCACGTAGGATTCATGAACCCAAATATGCATGTGTTATCTCACTTTCATACATTGTGTATGCCTCAAATCCACAATTTACAGCTCCCACACACTAGCAGCTCTTCAACCATGACAGGCACAACATCTAAACATGACTTTCACTGACATACTCGCTCTTTCTTGCAGGAGAAGGTGGTGCCTAACAGCAGGCAGCAAAGAACTGCAATAGAACAAGCACGTCTGCGTGTTTTAACCTCCATGAAGGAGACAGTTCTGACCATCGTGGGAAGGAGCACGACTGAGGCTATGGCCTCTGGCAAGGCTGCAGTGATTGATGATGAGGGTATCTATACACCTATCCTCCTTCTCTCATCCCTCTTCTTACACATCAGCAATCTGATTCACAAGATGCAGATAGTGTAAGCACAAACTTCTTACTTTCTCCTCTACCCTCACCAAAACCCAACTCTTGTCCCTTTTTCATTTCAGATACCTGGAAACAGAGTTAGTGAAGGAAGAGGAAGAAGGTAGTGAAGATGCAGAGATAACATCACTTCATCTTACACTCACAGTAACCAGTTTAGATATTGATACTGCGCAAATTTTAAAGACTAGGATGCAGGAGGGTTCTGCATGTGGTGAGACATTGGGTACAAGTGCACAGGAGCTAGAGTGCTTAGAAAGCTTAGCAGAAGTGTGAGCTTGCTAGAGGGTGAGGTCACATACTAGTTAAGCTGCAGAGGATTCAGATGCAGACTTTGATGGGCCAGGCTACAGAAGAAGGATGATGGGTGTCCACACAAATATGCTTGGTGCACTGGAAAGCTTGTCAGAAAACCTGCGCTCAATGTTAAGCAGCATGGAGGAGTCCAACACCAACTTGGTACAGAGCTTGCAGCTCATTCTTTCCAACATGGAGTGCGTGGTCACCTCCATCAACACAGGTGTGCAGCCAACAATGATGCAGTATCTGATGGTTGATGTCACAGATTATATTGCTGAACAGTTTACAGCAGAAATCGGAGTGCTACAGTGAAGGCTCAGCTTGTACCTTGCAAGCTCAGACTGCTGCCATCATGGCTCACTGTTCAACAGGGCTTTCAGAGCATCACAGTAGTGCATCAATATATTCTCCAACAGAAGGATAGCTGAGGTGATGCCCCAGGAGAATGCCAGTGGTTCCATGCAACATGAACCTGCGCTCTACATCGCAACCTACCTTCCTCTTCATGCTCCCCCTCTTCCTGATGCACTTCCTCCTCCTCATCATCCTTAGTGTCTCACCTGATTGGTGGTGGCAAGGGCTCTTCTCTCGTAACGTCAAGTTTGTGCAGCATGCACATACTACCAGAAATCATGATACCCGTTCAGCTGCATTTTGCAGGGTTCCTCCAGAGCAGTCCAGACAGCGGAAGCGAGGCAGCATGGCTCGCATGGTACACCTGCTATGCATATATGTGTGGGTTCCAGACTGGATCCATTAACCATGTCATGAGTGGATAACCCTTGTCGCCAACGTAACCTCTACATTTTTTTGGAATACTGGGGTGATTTATGTAAATGCAGAAACCCTTTTGTACAGCCACGTTCGTGAGGTAACTTAAAGGGGCCAACTTGTACGCAGCCTGCGCAAGAACCTTTGGGTTGCTACGCAGCCGTGCAGCTTAAAGGGAACATTGTTTGTCCCCCACTTGCCATGGTGGGTCAAATACAGGTGGCACAGAGGTGTAGAGTGAAGGAATCGTGACTACTGCCAGGATAATGGGAGTCATCTGCATGATGTGTTGCTTGTGGCCTCACATCAGCTGCGCGTTGAGGGAGTGAAATCCCTTGCAATTCATGAAAATGACTGAGTTCACATGCATAAATGGCACCCTTCACCTTGGGGAAGCCTGCAATGCATGCAAACCTGCTTGCTCGCTCCACCTGCTGGCCTCTGGTAAGAAGGAATAAGATGAAGTTATTATTCAAACATAGACTGAGATAATAGTAATGTAAAGGGCAGTGAAGGGCAAGAGTAACTAGAGTCTGTTCAGGAAAATTTTCTACAACAGTATGTTGCTAGTTCAACGAGAAAGGAGGCACTGCTAGACCTGGTTCTTGGAAATGAGGTAGGCCAAGTGGATCAAGTATCAGTAGGAGAGCATTTAGAGGATAGTGATCATTGTATCATAAGGTTTAGGCTGACTATGGAAAAGGAAAAAGAGCAATCCAGGGTACGAATAAGTAATTGGGGGAAAGCCAACTTCAATGGGGTAAGAATGGAGCTGGGGAGAATAAATTGGAGTTCAAAGCTGGCAGGAAAACTGGTAGATGAACAATGGGATACCTTCAAAGAAGAGATATGTTCCCTCAAAGGGGAAAAGTAGGACAAACAAATCCAGAGCTCCCTGGATGACAAAAGAGGTAAAGATTAAGGTAAAGAAGAAAAAGTGCGCTTATGACAGATGCCAAGTAGAAAATACCATTGAGAACCAGGCTGAATATAGAAGGTTCAGAGGGGAAATGAAAAAGAAAATAAGAGAAGCAAAGAGAGAGCATGAAAAGAGACTGGCAGCTGGCATGAAAGGAAATCCCAAAGTTTTCTATAGGCATATAAATAGTAAAAGGGTGGTAAAAGAAGGAGTGGGGCCGATTAGGGACCAGAAAGGGGATTAACACATGGAGGCAGAGGGCATAGCTGAGGTATTAAATGAATACTTTGCATCTGTCTTTACCAAGGAAGAAGATCCAATCCAGGCAATGTTGAAAGAGGAGGTAAGTCAGCCACTCGAGGGGTTTAAAATTGATAAAGAGGAAATATTAGATAGGCTGTCTGTACTTAAAATGGATAAAGCACAAGGGCCAGATGAGATGAATCCAAGGATACTGAGGGAAGTGAGGGTAGAAATCGCAGAGGCACTGGCCATAATTTTTCAGTCTTCCTTAGACTCGGGGGTAGTGCCAGAGGACTGGAGAATTGCAAACGTTGCACCCTTGTTCAAAAAAGGGTGTAAAGATAAGACCAGCAACTACAGTTTAACTTCAGTGGTGGAAAGACTTCCAGAAAAAAATAATTCAAAACAAAATCAATAGTCACATGGACAAATGCGAGTTAATTAAGGAAAGCCAGCCTGGATTTCTTAAGAGAAAATCATGTTTAACTAACTTGATGGAGTTTTTTGAGGATGTAACAGAGAGGGTTGATGAGGGCAATGCTGTTGATGTGGTGTACATGGACTTTCAAAAGGTGTTTGATAAAACACCACACAACAGAATTGTGAGCAAACTTTTGGCTCATGGAATAAAAGGGACGGTAGCAACATGGATACAAAATTGGCTGAGTGACAGTAAAGAAAGAGTAGTGGTGAATGGATGTTTTTCGGGCTGGAGGAAAAGTTTGCAGTGGAGTTCCCCAGGAATCAGTCTTGGGACCCTTGCTTTTCCTGATTTATATTAATGACCTAGACCTTGGTGTACAGGGTACAATTTCAAAGTTTGCAGATGATACAAAACTTGGAAGCATTGTGAACTGTGAGGAGGACAGTGTAGAACTTCAAATGGACATAGATAAGATGGTGGAATGCGCAGACAGGTGGCAGATGAAGTTCAATGCAGAGAAATGTGAAGTGACTTATTTTGGTAGGAAGAACATGGAAAGACAATATGGAAAGGGTACAATTCTAAAGGGGGAGGAGGAGCAGAGGGACCTGGGTGTATATGTGCATAAGTCATTGAAGGTGGCAGGACAGGTTGAGAAAGCAGTTAATAAAGCATACAGTATCCTGGGCTTTATTAATAGGGGCACAGAGCACAAGAACAAGGAAGTTATGTTGAACTTGTATAAGACACTAGTTCAGCCTCAGCTGGAGTCCAGTTCTGTGTGTTGCACTTTAGGAAAGGCATGAGGGCTTTGGAGCAAGTACAGAAAAGATTCATGAGAGTGGTTCCAGGGATGAGGAATTTCAGTTATGAAGATAGATTGGAGAAGTTAGGACTGTTTTCCTTGGAGAAGAGAAGGCTGAGAAGTGATTTGATAGAGGTACTCAAAATCATGAGGGGTCTGGACAGAGTAGGTGGAGAGAACCTGTTCCCACTCGTGAAAGGATCGAGAATGAGAGGGCACAGATTTAAAGTATTTGGTAAGAGAAGCAAAAGTGACATGAGGAAAAACTTTTTCACGCAGCGAGTGGTTAAGGTCTGGAATGCGCTGCCTGAGAATGTGGTGAAGGCAGGTTCAATTGAAGCATTCAAAAGGGAATTAGATAGTTATATGAAAAGGAAGAATGTGCAGGGTCACGGGGAGAAGACGGGGGAATGGAACTGAGGGAATTGCTTTTTCAGAAAGCTGGTGCAGATATGATGGGCCAAATGGCCTCCTTCTGCACTGTAATGATTCTGTGATTCTGTGATTCTCTGTGTGTATAGACCTTCCTTATTCAGCACTGTATTGCAACCTGCGCAATTTTGCTTATATCTCCAACAGCAGCCTAGAAGGAACCAGATGCATGGAAGTTAAGAGCTATGGTCACTTTATTAGCTACAGGCAATGCTGTCCTAGTTCTACTCTGAGACTGCAGTTGTGTTGCAACAATTGGCAGATTTCACAACTTTTTTAGTGATGTGAAGACGTCTCAAGTATTGGTCATCGCTGAAGCTGAGGACAGAGAAATGCTCCCTAGACACTCTTGGTGGATAAGGCCTCCTGCTAACAGCCTTTCTCCCCCTCCTCCATATTCTAGCAATTTGTCCTTCCCTTCATGGCCTCTTTACATATTCCCAGTCATGCTCAATTCCAAAAGGAAAGCCTACCAGAAAACTCATGTGTAGAAGCAACTTGTTCAGCACAAGCTTTTAAATAAACAAAAAAGTATCTCAGCACTCACCAGACCACTCTCTGTGGATGTTTCGAACTTTAATCAAGTTTCAGAAATATCCAAAAATGTATGCAATTGCACCTGCAACCGGAAGAAATAATCCAGCAACTAACCTGTAAGTAGTTTATGATCCTTTTAAACAGCACTGGTGGGTGATCCTTCATGCCACTTAACATTGTGTTCAGCTGTGAAGGTTAAGGCAGGGTATAGTCTGGAGTGTGGTGCTGAAAAATGGCAGCAATGTTATAAAATCGGCGTTGCACACTGACTGATATCACAATCAGCCTGTTCTGTATATTGCCACCAGTCGCTAGGTGAGCTTGTGCAAACCCCATTACCAAGATTGCAGCTTTTTTTTTTATTTCCAAAATATACTTTATTCATAAAAATCTGTAAAAGTTACATTGCCAAACAGTTTCAAACAGCACCAAAAAATACAAACATTGCAAGGGAGATCAGTTTCATTCAATACTATCATGAGTTTCTTCATAATCCTTCCATTTCACAATTGTCATGCCAATTACAGTTTTACATTTACAGCAATTGAAAATATTAACGATACAGTTCGAGGGGTTTCCCATGGATCCAGACCCTCAGTTCAGCTCGGTGGGGGGACCTTACACCGTGGTCTTTCCCCATTGAGCCTTTGCTGCGGCTGCCCCAAGCTTTAGTGCGTCCCTCAGCACGTAGTCCTGGACCTTGGAATGTGCCAGTCTGCAACATTCGGTGGTGGACAACTCTTTGCGCTGCAAGACCAGCAAGTTTCGGGCAGACCAAAGGGCATCTTTCACCGAATTGATAGTCCTCCAGCAGCAGTTGATGTTTGTCTCGGTGTGCGTTCCTGGGAACAGCCCGTAGAGCACAGACTCCTGTGTTACAGAGCTGCTTGGGATGAACCGTGACAAAAACCACTGCATCTCTTTCCACACCTGCTTTGCAAAGACACATTCCAAGAGGAGGTGGGCGACCGTCTCTTCCCCACCACAGCCACCGCGGGGGCATTGTGCGGAGGGGGCGAGACTTCAGGTGTGCATGAAGGATCTGACGGGGAGGGCCCTTCTCACCACCAGCCAAGCTACATCTTGGTGCTTGTTTGAAAGTTCTGGTGATGAGGCATTCCGCCAAATGACTTTGACGGTCTGCTCGGGGAACCATCCGACAGGATCCACCGTCTCCTTTTCCCGTAGGGCCTTGAGGACATTCCGTGCAGACCACTGCCTGATGGACCGGTGGTCAAAGGTGTTTTCCCGCAGAAACTGCTCCACGAAGGATAGGTGGTATGGCACGGCCCAACTGCATGGAGCGTTCCGCGGCAATGTGACCAGGCCCATCCTTCGCAACACCGGGGACAGATAGAACCTCAGCACGTAGTGACACTTGGAGTTTGCGTACTGGAGATCTACACACAGCTTGATGCAGCCGCACACGAAGGTGGTCATCAGGATGAGGGCCACGTTGGGTACATTTTTCCCACCCTTGTCCAGAGATTTGAACATCGTCTCCCTCCGGACCCGGTCCATTTTAGATCCCCAGATGAAGCGGAAAATGGCTCGGGTGACTGCCACAGCGCAGGAGTGGGGTATGGGCCAGACCTGCGCCACGTACAGCAACAACGTGAGCGCCTCGCACCTGATGACCAGGTTCTTACCCACAATGGAGAGAGATCGCTGCCCCCACATGCCCAACTTTTGTCGTACCTTGGCTACTCGCTCCTCCCAGGTTTTGGTGCACGCCCCGGCCCTTCCGAACCATATCCCCAGCACCTTCAGGTAATCTGACCTGACGGTGAAGGGGACAAAGGATCGGTCAGCCCAGTTCCCAAAGAACATGGCCTCGCTCTTGCCGTGGTTAACTTTTGCTCCCGAGGCCAGTTCGAACTGGTCGCAGATGCTCATCAGCCTGCGCACGGACAGCGGATCCGAGCAGAAGACGGCGACGTCATCCATATACAGGGAGGTTTTCACCTGAGTGCCTCCGCTGCCTGGGATTGTCACCCCTCTTATGCTCGCATCCTTCCTAATGGACTCAGCAAAGGGTTCAATACAGCAAACAAACAAGACCGGGGAGAGAGGACAGCCCTGTCTGACTCCAGATTTGATCGGGAAACTTTCCGATTCCCAGCCGTTGATTGAGACTGCGCTACTGATGTTTGTGTAGAGCAGTTGGATCCAATTGCAGATTCCCTCCCCAAACCCCATTTTGGAAAGCACGTCCATCATGTAGGTGTGCGATATCCTGTCAAAAGCCTTCGCCTGGTCCAGGCTGATGAGGCAGGTGCCCACCCTCCTGTCCCGTACGTAGGCGATCGTATCCCTGAGTAGCGCGAGACTATCAGAGATCTTCCTGCCGGGTACAGTACAGGTCTGATCCGGGTGGATCACCAACTCCAGAGCAGACTTGACTTGACTGGCTATGACTTTGGACAGAATCTTGTAGTCAACATTAAGCAGTGAGATGGGCCGCCAATTTCCGATTTCTGCCCTCTCCCCCTTCCGCTTGTAAATGAGGGTGATGATGCCTTTCCTCATGGATTCTGACATGCTGCCGGCCTGGAGCATATTCTCGTATACTTCCAGCATGTCCGGGCCGACCCAGTCCCACAGGGCCGAGTACAACTCGACCGGTAAGCCGTCGCTTCCGGGAGTTTTACTCGTCTCGAAGGACTCGATGGCCTTTGTCAGCTCGTCCAGAGTTAGCGGCTTGTCCAGTCTCTCCCTCCTGCTGTCATCTAAGAGCTCTGTGATAGATGACAGGAAGGACTGGGAGGCTCTGCTGTCTGTGGGCTTCGCGTCATACAGCCCAGCATAAAAGGATTTGCTGATCCTTAGTATGTCGGACTGCGAAGACGTTACCGAGCCATCTTCTTCCTTCAGGCTGCTGATAACAGAGCTCTCTCTATGTACCTTTTGGAAGAAGTAACGCGAGCACGTCTCATCCTGCTCGATGGAGCGGACTCTGGACCGGAAGATGATCTTGGAGGCCTCCTTGGCAAAGAGCGAGGCCTGCTGGCTCTTCACCTCTTGGAGGTCCTCCTTGACCTCGACCCCCATTGACTGCAACCGGAGTAGATTTTGCATAATTTTCTGGAGTCGGGACAGTTCCCTCTGTCTCTCTCTCGCCTTCTGAACACCTTTGTGGATGAAGAACCTCTTGATGTTCTCCTTAATCGCTTCCCACCAGTGAACTGGAGACTCAAAGAGGGGTTTCACAGTCCTCCAACCTTTGTAATCCCTTTTGAGTTCCTCAACGTTCTCTGGGGTCAGCAGTGTAGCATTGAGCTTCCACGTCCCTCTGCCAACCCTCTGGTCGTCCTGTAAGTGACAGTCGGCCAGTAAGAGGCAGTGGTCGGAGAAGAACACCGGCTTGACGTCGGTGGATCCGACCGTGACAGCACGGGACACAAACAGGAAGTCAATCCTGGAACGGGCAGACCCGTCCGATCTTGACCATGTGTATCTGCGCTGTGCTCCGTCTGCAGGTTTGCTGAAGACGTCGTGCAGTTTGGCATCTTTAACTGTTTCTATTAGGAATCTGGACGTAGCGTCCAGTTTGCTGTCGTCTCTGCCGGATCGTCCAGCCGCATCGATGATGCAGTTGAAGTCACCGCCTAGAATGACCGGCCTGGACGTCGCCAGCAGCAGTGGGAGCTGCTGGAAGACGGTCAGCCGCTCGCTGCGTTGTACCGGGGCATACACGTTGATCAACCGGAGCGGAGCGTTGTTGTACATCACGTCTGCTACGAGGAGGCGACCGCCCACCACCTCCTTAACTTCGGAGATGGTGAAGTTACCTCCCCGCAGCAGAATACCCAGGCCGGAGGAACGGTAATCATTATCCCCCAACCAGATCGATGGCCCGTGGGACCACCATCGCGACCACTGCCTGTAGGTGCTGAGGTGTGGTATTCCACACTCCTGCAGAAACAGTAGGTCAGCTTTGACCTTGGCAAGGCAATCCAAGGTTGAAACACATCACGTAGTAGATTTAATGCTACGCACATTAATGGAAGCAATTCTTACACCTATTTTTTAAAAGTTATTTGTTGCTTCCCATACCATTTGTCCTTGCTAGTCCCAGTCCTTCGGGATGTTCCTGCATACCCATCGTGTGCGCGAGCAGTTTCACGTTGGTTGGGCTCAGAAACCCCTCCCGGTTTTTCATGCAGGGGCTTTTCCGTGGGGTGACATCGGGGGTGTCTTGTAGGCAGCTGCTTCCATCTGTTCCTCCTCGAAAACATCACTGCTCCCGTCTTCCCGGAGCTGAGGTGCGCCTGACGTGTCTTTGCTCTCGGTGTCCCGGAGCTGAGAAGCGTTGGCCACGTCGTTACGTGTGGCGCTTTGGGGTTGGGGCACGCCGGGCCCATCACAGCTTCCAGTGCCCGGGGGCTGAGATGCTTTATCATCCATCTCGTTGGAGTTCTGCCGCCTCTTTTGAAGGGGCTGTCGTTCCAGCATTCCCCCGTCCAGTGAAGAGGAGTTGTTGCAGTCTGATTCAGAAGATAGCCTCCTCTTGCCACTGGTTTGGGTGGTGGCCTGTTCCGCTTTGGGGTGTTTTTTCTTTGTGGTTTTCCTCTGGACCACTTGCCACTGACCTGTTTGTCCATCTGCTGCCTCCTCCTCCATTGATTCTGTCTGTGGAGGAGGGGTTTCCGGGCGCTGGGTAGGTGCTGGGTCGCTGGTTTCAGCTGCCTCCCCTTCCTTCTCCTTCTCAGGTTGAAGTTCCTCACTGCGGAGAAGGTTGCTGGTCTCCTTTCGAACACCGGACACCTTCGTCGAACCTTCTCCCGGCCTTTCCTTGGACCTTGCCGCCTGAGCATAACTGAGGCAGCGTTTGGGGCAGGTTTTGTAGAGATGGCCTGCCGCACTGCACAAGTTGCAACACTTAGTCTGCTTACAGTCCTTGGTCTGATGGCCTTCCTCCTTGCAGTTCTTGCAAACAACCGTGCTGCAGTTGGCTGCCATGTGACCAGATTTGCCACAGGTGCGGCAAACTCTGGGCTGCCCAGCGTAGACCAAGAAGCCTCGACTTCCCCCGATAGCGAAGCTGGAGGGAGGGTGGATGATGGCTTCACTGGGATCGACCTTCAAGGTCACCTTGACCTGCCGCTTGCTGGTCCAAATCCCAAAGGGGTCCTTGACATCAGTGCTGCTGCCGGCCACCTCGACGTACCTGGCGAGAAAGGTGAGTACATCCACCACCAGAATATGGGGGTTGTAGAGGTGAATCGTCACCACCCGGTCCCGTTGTGACGGGAGCGTGAAGAGCGGCTCCGCTGTGAGGATCAACAGTGGCGCCCGGTCCCCTTTCTCCTTGAACGCCTTCAGGAACTTGATGCATCCCGCCACGTTCCGGAACGTCACGTCGAAGTATCCACTGCTGGGGAAATCCTGTAGGCAGAAGATGCCCGTCGCTTGAAATCCGCAGCAATCGAAGAGAATTTTCTTGATGAAGAAGGTGCGATCGACCGGGGCATCTCTTTCCTTGTCCTTCACGACCACCCGAACGGTGTTGCGCACTCCCTGGCCCGAAGCTCGAAAATTGGTTATAGCCATTTTACTCAATGCTTCCCCAGGATCAAAAAGCAATGATCATGGTCTCTTCTCAATCAAATAAGCACTGATAAGAACAGATACTACACTTGATCTTAGCCAAAAGGCCAAGAAGCAAGATTGCAGCTGGCACATTTCCAGTTGAAAATGTGCACACGCATGTCAGATTTCGAGCATTAGTAGGCTGTGCAGTGCCTAAAACCAAGCACCTCACAGTACAATTGCCACCCCATAAATCATAATTGCTATCTAGTCACAGTGGGAAATAGCTTCAAGAAATGTTAATTTGAGGGCAGCTAAATACTAATTGATTAAGTAGCTAATGGCTCCAAGCTCCTATTACAAGACTTCTTGTCACTCAAACATGATGGGACTAGAGTTGGTATAATGTGTATTGACTTGATTTTCTACATGGTAAGCCACACTGAAGTGGCTTGTTGTTTCTTGCGGCAGAGACAATTGCCAGAATGAGGTTTATCCACCATAGATCATCCAAAGTATTAAAACCTGAATTATCCTGCTCTGCTCGATCCAGCTGTAAACTGTGTAACTTACTTTCCCTGAATCATTCTAGCTCTACCAACCATAACAGAATTCTCACAATTAAGCTGAAAACAACCAATCTGCATTGTTTTTAATGTTTCCTATTTTCTTGGGAGTTACTAAAATAATTAATTAGGGTCTTATTTTCCACTTTTGTTAAGTGATAAATTCACCAATTGTTTTTAATATTAGCTACAACAGAATGAAACGGCTGCAGACCCACTTTCTACTGGCTGAATTTATGGAATGGGATTTTGTTAGCCTAACTCCCAGAATTCTGGTACATCCCAATGTATTTTAGCAAATCTCTCAAGTAGCTTAATGGCTACTGAACTATGTGAAATATTGGCTGGGCTAGCAATTGGACAATTCTGAAAGAGTGATAGCTCAGCAAAACATTCACAAAGCATTCTTTTCTGATAGACAATGATTCAGTTTGTTCAAAAAAGGATGAATCTTTTCAGCACCTGAAGATCATCATAGGCAAGAAGACTGTGAGCTTGTGAACACTGTGTTCATTATAGAATGTAACTAATTGGATAGCTCTTTCAAAGAGCCAGAACAGTAGCAACTGGAAGAATGATCTCCTTCTGCGCTGTATGATTCTATAATCTTACAAACCTGGAAGGCAAACAGGTCAGGGTTTCATGGCTCAAGATGAGTGAGCTCATAGGAATACATTAAGGAAGGCCTCAAGGGCAAATATAAAGAAGATGACCATATACGATTAATAGAAATGTTTGCTGCCTGTTACCACATAATGTCTAGATGTGCAGCTGATGTTCTGCTATAACGTAAACACACAGATATAAACCGTATCTTGTTTTCAGTTGCAAGGCTGCACAACCCAAACTAACACACTGACTTCCTAACTTAAACAGGGATGACTGTAATTATGAAAAGGAGGCCCAAATGTGGTTCTCAGAGAACAGTGGAAGAAATTTCACAATTAACAGGACTCCCAATGAGGCACTATTCAGATATAGGAACGATACTGGTGCAGTGCCATCTGTGGGCATCTGTTACCCAGTTTTAATCATAGTACTATAGCAGAAACCCTACAAGAGCAAATCGGTGTGTCTCAATTATTGCTATTATATTCATTCTAGGCTAAATTGTCCCACAATATGAGAGAGTAGTGAAAGCGGGGAGTTTTCCACAGGAAGGCCCTAGGCAACTTCCCTGGTCAATCTCATTAGATCAGCTCCCCACCCCCCGGCAGTAAATCTTTCTGAGATGTGATAGGTGTGATAATTTCACCATTCAGCTACATATGCATTTTGTCATTTTTTAATTCATTCTCAAGATGTGGGCGTTGCTGACAAGGATAACTTTATTGCCCATCCCAAGTTGCCCTTCAGAAGATGGTGTTCTTGAGTCAGTTGTGGTGGTTTGATACATCTAAGAGACTTTCTAGGCCACTTAAAAGTCAACTACGTTAGTGTGCGACTGGAGTCACATATAGGTTTCCTTTCCTAAAGAACATTAATGAACCAGTTGGGTTTTTTCAACAATCCAGCAGCTTCATTTTCACTTTTACTGATACCAGCCTTTATTTCCAGATTTTTAAACTGATTTCAAATTCTCAAACTTTCAACTCATGTTCTCTGGATTATTAGTGATACTAGTTTAGTAACATACCCACTACATTTCAGAAATGTAAAACATGGCATCACTTAATCATAACTTTTCATCTACTCTATCTGAACAAGTGCCAGACATAAGAGGATAACCTGAAACAGAATTCACCACACTGACACCTTCCAGATCATCCAGCGCCAGCACAGAGACCCATGGAGTACTGTATAGCAGGATTCACCAGATGATGGGATTAGTTTGAAGAATCTCATGAGGTGAAAGGGAAAGAGGGGCTTCAGATGGGTAAGGAGGTTTTGAGCACAGACAAAGTATGCATGTTATCCTCTATTGCCTAGAGATGCAGATTTCAGTAAATGTTTCAGTTGTGAAAGGACTGTACATCAATATGTGGTGAGTGTTGATATGTCACTTGGCTTTTGAGGTCAATTTGGGTGCTTTAAGGAGTACTGTATCCAGATGTGCATGTCCAATCTGTAGTGGAGCAACAATCATTTTGAATGCAACCTGCCATAGAGCAAGTGCCAGTGGCTGTATCATCAGTAACTTGAAGTCCCATTGTGCATTGGCACAGATTCTATGACTGGTCAACTGACGTGATGGATGCATTGAGAAATAAATTTCGAAGAGGCCAGGAGGGCTTGATTCAACTCTTCACGGGAAAGAGAAAAGTCAACCTTGAGAGTGGGATGTGCAGAACACATCACTGTACACTGGCAGTTCCTTCAACCTCAGCATGTGTGCAGAAGCAAGGGTTCTGCCCATGCCACTCTTATCTGCAGCAACAAACTACTTACAAAAAAGGCAGTACACAGGCTTAGATCAACGCATCTCAGTGGGGGTCTTTGCACCTGCATTCCCTATTTGTTCCTCTACATTTTAGGAGCATGTCAAGACGGGCCAATGTAGACAAACATCAGAAGCAGATGGGAAGCTAGGAGGACACGCTGAATAAAGCCAGTACACCTAATCATCACAGACACCCAATCAGCTGGTCACACTTTTTTAGAATCCCCTATAAATTCAAACAATCACACAATTAATGACACATAGCCCACAAATAGCATAGACAATGTTACAGATCCATAGCCAGGCAATGACTGAGATATTGTTTTGCAACCAAAAACAATTGTGAACTGTGAACAATGCAAATAATAGTTTTGGATAAAGCTATTAATAATGCTGATGAAGGCAATAATTTTGATTGGCATTTTAGATATCATAAAGTCAATATTTCTTTATTTAAGCATGAAGTGCAGCTCGAGTTAACCATAAAAACACTTGTTTATTCAGTTACTGATGGTATGACAGAAGACACTGTGAAAATGACCCATCCCAAACAATAGGCCCCAAATATAGAGCTCATTATGCCAGCATCTCCAGGTGCGTCAGTCTCCCCGGGTGCTTCAGTCTCCCTGAGTGCACTGACTAGTTATTTACTGCTAACTATTCTGTACTTTCATCTGCTTGCTCCTTCAAGGCTTGTAGCTGTGCCACATAGTGTCAGCAGTGGTTCAGATGATAGCACTTTCATCTGGGTCACGAGGTTTTGTGTTCAAGTCGCACTCAAGGGTTTCAGCACAAAGTCAAGACTGACATTCCAGTGCAGTACTGAGGGAGTGCTGCACTGTCAGAGGTGCTGCCTTTCGGCTGGGACGTTAAACCAAAGCACCATTTGCCTGCTTGGATGGATGCAAAAGTTCCCATGGTGCTATTTTGAAGAAGAGCAGAGGAGTTATCCCCAGCATCCTGGCCAATATTTATCCCTCAATCAACATCACAAAAACAGATTATCTGATCATTATCACATTGCTGTTGGTAGGAGTTTGCTGTGCGCAAATTGGCTGCTGTGTTTCCTAACCATAAATCAGCAAACCACAAGGATAGTACCCTGAACAGGTACCAAATGCATTGCTTGACAATGCCAAATGTCATAGAGTCATAGAGTTATACAGCACAGAAACAGGCCATTCGGCCCATCGTGTCTGTGCCAGCCATCAGGCATCTATCTATAATAAAAGCAAAATACTGCAGATGCTGGAAATCTGAAATTAAAAACAAGAAATGCTGGAAATACTCAGCAGGTCTGGCAGCATCTATGGAGAGAGAAGCAGAGTTAATGTTTCAGGTCAGTGACTCTTCATCAGAACTGGCAGATATTAGAAATGTAAAAGGTTTTAAGCAAGTAAAGCAGGGGTGGGGCAAGAGATAACAAAAGAGAAGGTGTTGATAGGACAAGGCCATAGAGAATAACTGACCAGAAGGTCATGGAACAAAGGCAAACAGTATGTTAATGGTGTGCTGAAAGACAAAGCGTTAGTACAGAGAGGGTGTGAATAGACTGTAAAGCACAAAGCTCTCCAAGCACAAACATTAAAAGAAACAGAAACAGTGGGTAGGCACAGTAGAAACAAACTAAACAAACAAAAACAGCTAAAATAAAATAACCAAATAAAAAGGAAAAAAAGAAAAAAGGAAAAAATAACTAAACATAAAAAGTGGGGCCTGTCATGCTCTGATATTATTGAACTCAATGTTCAGTCTGGCAGGCTGTAGCATGCCTAATCGGTAAATGAGATGCTGTTCCTCTAGCTTGCGTTGATGTTCGCTGGAACACTGCAGCAATCCCAGGACAGAGATGTGAGCATGAGAGCCGGTGGGGTGGGAGGGAGGGGGTTGAAATGGCAAGCAACCGGAAGATCGGGTTCATGTTTACGGACTGAGCAGAGGTGTTCTGCAAAGCGGTCACCCAATCTGCGTTTGGTCTCCCCAATGTAGAGGAGACCACATAGTGAGCACAGAATACTACATTGAAAGAAGTACAACTAAATTGCTGCTTCACCTGAAAGGAGTGTTTGAACCTTGGATAGTGAGGAGAGAGCAGGTAAATGGGCAGGTATTACACCTCCTGCGATTGCAGGGGAAGGTGCCGTGGGAAGGGGACGAGGTGGTGGGGTAATGGAGGAGTGGACGAGGGTGTCACGGAGGGAACGATCCCGTTAGAATGCTGACAGGGGAAGAAAGGGGCAGATGCGCTTGGTGGTAGCATCACACTGGATGTGGCGGAGGATGATCCTTTGGATCTGGAGGCTGGTGGGGTGGAAAGTGAGGACAAGGGGAACCCTGTTGCAGTTCTGGGAAGGCGGGGAAGGGGTGAGGGTAGAGGTGCATCATAGATAGAGATAGCATCTATCTATTCTAATCTCATTTTCCAGCACTTGGCCTGAAGCCTTGCATGCTATGGCGTTTCAAGTGCTCATCTAAATACTTCTTAAATGTTGTGAGGGTTCCTGCCTCTATCACCCCTTCAGGCAGCGTGTTCCAGATTCCAACCATCCTTTGGGTGAAAAATCTTTTCCTCTGCCCCTTACCTTAAATCTAAGCTCCCTGGTTATTGACCCCACCACTGAGGGAAAAAATTTCTTCCTATCTATCCTATCAATGTCCCTCATAATTTTGTATACCTCAATCAGGTCCCCCCTCAGCCTTCTCTGCTCTAAAGAAAACAACCCTAGCCTATTCAATCTCTCTTCAAAGCTGAAATGCCCCAGCCCATGCAACATCCTGGTGAATTTCCTCTGCACCCTCTCCAGTGAAATTGCATCCTTCCTATAGTGTGGTGCCCAGACTGTACACAGTACTCCAGCCTAACTAGCGTTTTATACAGCTCCATCATAACCTCCCTGCTCTTATAGTCTATGCCTCGGTTAATAAAGGCAAGTATCCCATATGCCTTCCTAATCATCTTATCTACCTGTGCTGCTGCCTTCAGTGAACTATGAACAAGTACACCAAGGTCCCTCTGACCCTCTGTACTTCCTAGGGTCCTACCATCAATTGTATATTCCATTATCTTGTTAGTCCTCTCAAAATGCATCACCTCACACTTCTCAGGATTAAATTCCATTTGCCACAGTTCTGCCCATCTTACCAGCCCATCTACATCATCCTGTAATCTAAGGCTTTCCTCCGACACCACCAATTTTCGTGTCTTCTGACCATACCTCTTATATTCACTTCTAAATCATTAATGTACACTACAAACAGCAAGGGTCCCAGCAGTACACCACTGGTCACAGCTTCCACTCGCAAAAACAACCCTCGACCATCACCCTCTGCCTCCTGCCACTAAGCCAATTTTGGATCCTATTTGCCAAATTGCCCTGCATCCCATGGGCTCTTATCTTCTTAACCAATCACCCATGTGGGACCATATCGAAAGGCTTACTGAAGTCCATGTAGATTACATCAACTGCTTTACCCTCATCTTCACACCTAGTCACCTTCTCGAAAAATGCATTCAAGTTTGTTAGACACGATCTCCCCCTGACAAAACCATGCTGACTATCCCTGATTAATCCCTGCCTCTCCAAGTGGAGATTAATCCTGTCCCTCAGAACTTTTTCCAATTGTTTCCCTACCACTGATGTTCGACTCACCGGCTTGTAATTACCTGGTTTATCCCTGCTACCTTTCTTGAATAATGGTACCACATTCGCTGTCCTCCAGTCCTCTGGTACCTCTCCAAGGCCAGAGAGGATTTGAAAATTTGTATCAGAGCATCTGCTATCTCCTACCTTGCCTCACATAACAGCCTGGGATACATCTTATCTGGGCCTGGGGATTTATTAACTTTTAAGCCCGCTACAAAAGCTAATACTTTCTCCCTTTCAATGCTAATTTGTTCAAGTATATCACAATCCCCCTCCCTGATCGCTACACCTACATCGTCCTTCTCCATCGTGAACACAAATGTGTTTTTCATTACAGATCTGCTGCCTGGGAACTTGGCCATCACATGCATGATGTGCTGCAGATGGTTATACACCACCTGGATATTTAGGGAGCAGTAGCCCTTGCAATTCATGTATGGTACACATCTACCAGGAGAAGCATAAAGGGCTACATGTATTCCATCAATGGCTTCCTGCACTTCTTTGTGAGATGATTATTCAACCCCTCATGCTTCATCTCTTCTAAGGCCAAATGCTACTCCAATCATTTCTGTCAATAGAATGTGACTTATGCATTGAGATCCTACCCAATCTCTAAAACCCACTCAAATTCTGAGCACTGGCAGAATGTGACTCACCCTGCTCCAATGTTTCCAACTTTCAGAATGTGATTTATACCACTTGGATTGCACCCATTGGCAGAATTATGACTTCAACCATCCCAACTGGAAAACATGACTTTGCCCATTCAGATCCTGCCTCCTCTCAGAATGTGACTCACCATATTTGAATGTTTCCAACTTTTAGAATGTAATTTATCTTATTGGGATAGGACCGGTTAGCAAAATGTGATGTACCCAACCTCAGCTGTCCCAACTAGAAAAAATGACTTACCCACTCAGTGTCCTCCTGGTGTCAGAATACAATGCACTGCAAAAGGTCAGTCATATGTTGAGAGTGAGCATGCTGGATGTACAATATATCACACACTGGCAATCAGCATACTATTAGGTAATTCACATCCTGACATTGGTCAGCTTATAACCCACTGTAACAATGTTGAATATTCCTTGATGGCAAAAGAAGAATTATTGAATACTGACCCTTTCAATTGTTTGAATGTGGTTCACTCCTCTAGGTTCATTTGCATTGGAGAGTATAATTGGCCTTGCTAATTGTGGAGCTGAATTCCCGGGCTGGCCACCTTCAAACACTGTGCACTATTCGCTGATCATGAAACATGACTCCAGCAGTTGTTGCTGTAATCACAGCCCAGACTCTCCAAACTGATGAAAGAAAAATAGTAGTGACAAGATGAAATAGGGGCAAATTGAGAGAAAAACCACTGAATGATTGCAATTCTGTACTTTACTCACATATCTCAGAGAATAAAAAACAACAGCAAGTTATATTTATAGCGCCTTTAACATTATTAGATATCCCCAGGCGCTTCACCGGAGCATAATAAAACAAAATATGTCATCAAGTCACAAAAAAAGTAACACCTCTGTTTAAGAAAGGGGGACCAACAGAAAGCAGGAAACTATAGGCCAGTTAGCTTAACATCAGTCATTGGGAGAATGCTAGAATCCATTATTAAGGAAGTAGTAGCAGGACATTTAGAAAATCATAATGCAATCAGCCAAAGTCAACACGGTTTTATGAAAGGGAAGTCATGTTTGATAGATTTATTAGAGTTATTTGAGGATGTAACAAGCAGGGTGAATAAAGGGCAACCAGTAGATGTGGTGTATTTGGATTTTCAAAAGGCATTTGATAAGGTGCCACATGAAAGATTACTACACAAGAAAAGAGCTCATGGTGATGGGGGTAATATATTAGTATGGATAGAAGATTGGCTAACTAACAGGAAACAGAGAGTCAGGATAAATGGGGCATTTTCTGTTTGGCAAATTGTAACAGGTGGAGTGCCAGAGGGATCAGTGCTAGGGCCTCAACTATTTACAATCTATACTAATAACTTGGATGAAGGGACGGGGTATATCGTAGCCAAATTTGTGGACGATACAAAGATAGGTAGGAAAGCACGTTGTGAGGAGGACACAAAGTATCTGCTGCTACGACCGGGTGACAAAGGAGTCTCAGGGTCCCCTCTTGCCCCTTTCCCGGTTTGACCATAACAGGCTTTATCTTTTAAAACACAGTGATTTTAGTTTACCCCCTCAGTGAGTCCTTTGTTCGCTGCACTCTAATTGTAATTGCAAATGAACCAATCAGACAGGTTTTTTAGGTTTAAACAAGAAATCTGTAAGTTTATTAGCCTTACCACTCTAACAGGTGGCACAGTGGTTAGCACTGCAGCCTCATTGTTCCAGCAACCTGGGTTTGGTTCTGGGTACTGTCTGTGCGGAGTTTGTAAGTTCTCCCCATGACCATGTGGGTTTCCATCGAGTGCTCCGGTTTCCTCTCACAGCCAAAGACTTGCTGGTTGATAGGTAAATTGGTCATTGTAAATTGTCCCTAGTGCAGGTAGGTGGTAGGAGAATGGTGGGAATGTGGTAGGGAATATGGGATTAATGTAGGATTAGTATAAATGGGTGGTTGTTGGTCAGCACAGACTCAGTGGGCCGAAGGGCCTGTTTCAGTGCTGTATCTCTCTATGACTAAAATCTATGAACCAGGTTAAAATTATTAAAATGCACGACGCAACCAGGCTCCCATGCATACGAGAGAAACACACACACAAATAGATACAGAGGGGGAGAAGGAATGCGGGGGGGTGGGGGGGGGCAGTTGAAGTAGAGTTGGCAAATAATGAAATATGTAGTATGTGGCCAGGACCACCATTTTTTGGTATATGTAAATGAATTTAATATTGGAATGCAAAGTAAAATTTCAAAATTTGCAGATGGTACCAAACTTGGAGGTGTAGCGAACAGTGAAGATGATACCAATCGACTGCGGCAGGAAATAGACACAGATGTATGTCCATGATTGAAGTTGAGGTCTTGGAGTTCTCGCTGGGGCCCAGTGCACAATTTCAGACTTGCTTCTCTAGTACCAGAAGGCCAAGGATATCCTTTGTCTGCGGTCTTGAAGCATAGAAACTGCCACTGTAGTTTTCCTGGGACTTTGCTGGAGAGAGAGAGAGAGAGAGAGACCTTCCTTCTCTTTGGTCTTCAATTTGCAGTCTGTTTCCTTTCTGGCTGGTACAATTCAAAAAGCGACAAGTATAGCCATTGTCAACTCATGGGCCATTCTTAATATTACTCTCTAGTACCTCTGCAGCACCACAACCTGATGAACCACTGTCCACTCTTTGTCCTCAGGTCTGTGAGGAGAACTCCACTTCCTCATCAGTACCTCATTCTTCACATAGTAGCAATCAGGGACCCCCTCTGCTTCAATTTCAGTCTGGGCAGCCTGTGCTAACTTTCTCAATACTGGATTCGCTTGCTGAGCCTCAGCTAGGGAAGGTTCATTTAATCCATTCCATAGTTCCTTTAACTTTCCAAGGCAAGTTTCAGACAGACAGACAGCATGGTCATCTGTCTGCAGTGCCAATTCAGTCTCCTCTGGGGGAGCTGGTTAGATCATGGCCTGATTCACTACACATTCAGGAGAACTTCAGGGCACCATCTCCTGCCACTGCCCTATCTTCTTGACTTCCTTTGGTTTCTCTTTCACTTCTGGGAAAATTACTACCTTCGCCCCGCCAGATCATTACCCAGGAGCAGGTCAACCCCGTCCACAACTAGGGGCAATCCCCATGGCCACTGGTCCCGAAACTAGGTCACACTCCAAGAGCACCCGGTGTAAAGGGTGTAAAGGCATACACTGCCCTCCAATATCATTCACCACCATTCTGGGATTTACTGCACTCTCTGGGGGAAAGGTCATGCCTTTTTCCAGCAAAAGGGATCTAGTGGCCCCTGTATCCATGAGGATTACTATGGGCTTGCTTGCCACTATCCAGGGGTATGGGATTACTCTCCCTTCAGATAAAAAATTCTGATCGCCTTCAGGGATCTTATTAAATTTTCCTGCACCCACAACAGTATGTTTTCTGGGTCTTAGTGCTCCTGCAGTTAAAGCTGTGCTTTCCATCAGGGTCCCTTCTCCTGCACTGAGCGGGTGTGCCCTGATTAACTCTATCGGCTTTCCCCATAGTTTCCAGCAGTCAGCTCTTAGATGACCTGCCTTATTACAATCGAAGAATACAGGTCTCCGGGTCTCACTCCTACTTTCAACACTATCCCTTTTGGCTGGAGGAGGGTCCCCCGTGTGTCCAAATTTTCTTTCTCTCCCAGGACTTCTTGGACTCCTATCTCCGTCCCACCCTTTGTCCTTTTCAGATTTGTGGGGGTGACTAGGAAAGTTTTTCCCCTAGGGAACCGCCTTATATATTAGAGCAAACTCATCAGCCAGAATAGTGGCTTGCCTCGCTCTATGTATTTTTTGTGCCTCAACATGGATCTTTATAGAGAATGGGAGAGTTTTTAAATTCCTCGAGAAAAAACACCTCTCTAAGGTTTTCATACGTGGGCTGTACTTTAAGAGCCCTCACCCACTGGGCAAAAGCCAGCTGCTTACTTCTCTCAAACTCCAAGTAAGTTTAATCAGCTTCTTTCTGGAGGGTTCGCAACTTCTGGCGGTAAGCTTCCGGTGTACTAGCTCATATACCCCAAGGATAGCATTTTTTGTCAATTCATAATTTGATGAACTCTCATCTGGCAACAGGGAATAAACCACATGGGTTTTTCCGGTTAACTTGCTTTGCAGCAGGAGGGTCCAGCTCTCAGTCAGCCATTTGAACTGCCTTGCAGGTTTCTCAAAAGTTACAAAAAATGCCTCCATGTCTCCCTTATTGAATTTTGGAATCAATTGGGAAAATTTTAAAAGCTCAGCACACAGCCCACATTACTTGTATCCTCCACGTTGGCCAGGCTTTCACTGGGGCTATTCTGTTGCCCCTTAGCTAACTCAAGCCGCTGTAGTTCCCATCCCTCCTGTTCCTTCTGCAAGGTTCTTTCTCATTGTCTCTCCAGTCTTTCTTTCTCTCTGTCTTCTGATTCAAGTTTCCTCTGTTCCAATTGTATCTTTGCTAGCATTACCCTGTCTGACTCTAATTCTAACCCTGTCTCTGTTTCTTTGGAATTTGAGGGAAAACTGGTTGGCTGCGAGTCTTAGGAGTTCCGATTTCCTAGTTTTGACACGGAAAGTGATCCCGCACTGCTCAGCTATATTCCTCAACTTCTCTATAGATAGGTGGGGATGTGGTAGGGAATATGGGATTAATGTAGGATTAGTATAAATGGGTGGTTGTTGGTCGGCACAGACTCGGTGGGCTGAAGGGCCTGTTTCAGTGCTGTATCTCTCTATCTATCTCTATCTATCTAACTTTTCCCAAGTTACTTCACCCTGGCCTGGGGAGGTACTAGCTTCAGTGGCAGACATGTTTAGCATTCTAGCATTCACAACCACAAGAAAACCTATATTGAAGTCTTTTCTCTTTGTAATTGGGATCAATTTGATTTCCCACTTCCAATTTCTTATTTGTCTGTGGGTCCAATCTGGACACTAGCCCCCAAATTTCTGTTATGATCAGGTGATGAAGGGGTCTCAGGCTCCCCTGTTGCCTCTTTCCTGGTTTGGCCGTAACAGGGTTTATCTTTTAAAACACAGTGATTGTAGTTTACCCCCTCAGTGAGTCCTTTGCTCACTGCATTCTAATTGTAATTGCAAATGAACCAATCAGACAGGTTTTCTTAGGTTCAAACAAGAAAGCTGTAAGTTTATTCACCTTACTACTCTAACCCAGTTAAAATTACTAAAATACGTGATGCAACCATGCTCACATGCATACAAGAGAAACACACACAAATAGATATAGAGGGGGAGAAGGAATGGGGGGCGGTGATTGAAGTAGAGTTGGCAAATAATGGAATACAGGTACTGTCTTTTGTCTTTGATGTAATGTCCTTGATTGAAGTTGAGGTCTTGGAGTTCTTACTGGGGCCCAGTGCACAATTTCAGACTTGCTTCTCCAGTACCAGAAGGCCAAAGATATGCTTTGTCTGTAGTCTTAAAGCATAGAAACTGCCACTGTGGTTTTCCTGGGACTTTGCCAGAGAGAGAGACAATTTGCAGTCTGTGTCCTTTCTGGTTGGTACAATTCAAAAAAGCCCCAGTCTAACCAGCAGGTAGGTCATGCGGCCCTCTCTTTGTGTGAAACAGCAGCTTCTGGGAGGGTTGTTGATTTCAAGGCTTTCCAGACACACTTGGTGGGGGGTGGAGTTCTGGCTCTTACACAGACAAAGGATGTTGATTATTACTATTGCCCAGACCAATCTTGTTAATTGAATTAGTGAGCACTCTCATTGTCTGTCTATTCTTAAACTGTCTCTCAGAATGCAAATGTGCAACCATGGTTTCAGCTGTTCAGCTCTGTTGTTTTCTTTTTAAACAAGTTATGTGCAATATACAGTAAAAGGGTTCAAGTAGTGTCCCATATGACAAAATTAATATGTTTCCCTTTGGCAGGTGTGATTTCCGTCACACTGCAAAAAGATATAGATAGGTTAAGTGAATGGGCAAAAGTTTGGCAGATGGAGTATAATGTGGGAAAATGTGAGGTTGGCTACTTTGGCAGGAAGAATAGAAAAACAAAATATTATTTACATGGAGAGAGACGACAGAATGCTGCAGTACAGAGGGATCTAGGTGTCTTGGTACATGAATCACAAAAGGTTAGTATGCAGGTATAGCAAGTACTTGGGAAGGCAAATGTAATGTTGGCATTTATGGTAAGGGGGATGGAGTATAAAAGTAATAAAAGTAGGAAAGTCTTGCTACAACTGTACAGGGCACTGATGAGACTGCACCGAGAGTACTGCGTACTGTTTTGGTCTCCTTACTTAAGGAGGGATATACTTGCATCGAAAGCAGCTCAGAGAAGGTTCACTAGGTTGATTCTTGGGATGAAGGGGTTGTCTTATGAGGAAAGGTTGAGAGGTTGGGCCTATACTCAGTGGAGTTCAGAAGAATGAGAGGTGATCTTATTGAAACATGTAAGATTCTGAGTGGGCTTGACAGTTGCTGAGTAAATGTAGGGAAACTACTGGGTGAATCTAAAACTAGGGGTAACAGTTTCAAAATAAGGGGTCTCCCTTTTAAGATGGAGATGAGGAAGAATTTCTTCTCTCAGAGGGTTGTTAATCTTTGGAATTTTCTTCCCCAGAGAGCAGTGGGGACTGGGTCATTGAATATATTCAAAGATCAGTTAGACAAATGTTTGATCTACAAGGGAGTCGAGGGTTATGGGGGTCAGGCAGGAAAGTGGAGTTAAGGCCACAATCAGATCAGCCATGATCTTATTAAATGACAGAGCAGGCTCGAGAGGCCAAATGGCCTACTCCTGCTCCTATTTATTATTAAGGAAATATTAAGTCAGATGGCCAAAGGCGTGATCAAAGTGGTAGATTTCAAGCAGTGTCTTAAAGGAGGAAAGCAATTTAGATAGGCAGAAAGGTGTAGAGAGAGAATTTCAGAGCTTTGGGACTAGGCAACTGAAGGCTTTGCTACCAATGGTGGAGTGATTAAAATCGGGGATGCTCAAGAGGCCAGAATTAAATGAGCGAGATATCTCGAAGGGTCATGGGGTTGGAGGAGATTCAGAGATAGGGAGGGGTGAGGCCATGGAGGGATTTGAAAAATAATTTTAAAAATAAGACATTGCTTGACCAGGAGACAATATAGGTCAGCGAGCACAGGGGTGATAAGTGAAAGGGACTTACTGCGAGTTAAGACACGGGTAGCAGAGTTTTGGATGACCTCCAGTTTGTGGAGGTAGCAGACATGCCAGGAGTGCATTGGAATAGTCAAGTCTAGAGGTAACAACGGCACCAATGAGGGTTTCAGCAGCAGATGAGCTGAGACAGAGGCGAAGTCGAGCGATGTTACTGAGGTGGAAATAAGCAGTCTAAGTGATGGCACGATTATATGGTCGGAAGCTCATCTCAGGCTCAAATGTGACACCAAGGTTACAAACAGACTGGTTTAGTCTCAGATTGTTGCCAGGGGGAGGAATGGAGTCAGCAGCTAGGGAACAGAGTTTGGAGCAGGGACCAAAAACAATGGCTTCAGTCTTCCTCATAGTTAATTGCTCAAAAAGAGATCACGATAGATACAAATGAGGGAAGCCATTTCTTTATTCCCGCCTCATCCATCCAGAAATAATCTACAGTTTCCCATCGTAACACCCAATGTTCAAATGCTTTCAAGGTCTTTGCCTCCAGAAGTCCATTCTATATATTGATAATGTTGCATAAAATCTTGCAAATGTTTGGATGCAAGAATCAATGAGGAAGTGATGGCTCACATACAGAGAGCATGAGGGGCCTTTGGTAGATTTTCTAAGCATGTTCGGAATAAGCAGGATATCAAGGTTGTCACTAAACTGGAAGTTTAAAAGGCCTTTACCAATGTCCTTTATGGATGCGAAACATGTACAGTCTGTGGAAGGCACAATGAACAGCTGGAAAGATTTACCAAAAGACACCTTTGTACCTTACTTCATCCTAGTTGGCAGATAGATTGGCAAAGGGGGAGGTGCAGTGAGATCTGGGTGTCCTTGTGCACCAGTCGCTGAAAGTAAGCATGCAGGTGCAGCAGGCAGTTAAGAAAGCAAATGGTATGTTGGCCTTCATAGCAAGAGGATTCGAGTACAGGAGCAAGGATGTCTTTCTGCAATTATACAAGGCCTTGGTGAGACCACATCTGGAGTATTGTGTGCAGTTTTGGTCTCCCTATCTGAGGAAGGATGTTCTTACTATGGAGGGAATGCAGCGAAGGTTCACCAGACTGATTCCTGGGATGGCAGGACTGACGTATGAAGAGAGATTGGGTCGATTAGACTTGTATTCGCTAGAGTTTAGAAGAATGAGAGGGGATCTCATAGAAACCTAAAGAATTCTAATAGGACTGGACAGACTAGATGCAGGAAGGATATTCCCGATGGCAGGGGAGTCCAGGACCAAGGGTCACAGTCTAAGGATAAGGGGTAAGCCATTTAGGACTGAGATGAGGAAAGATTTCTTCACCCAGAGAGTGGCGGACTTGTGGAATTCTCTACCACGGAAAGCAGTTGAGGCCAAATCATTAAATATATTCAAGAAAGAGTTAGATATAGTTCTTAGGGCTAATGGGGACATGGGGAGAAAGCGGGAACAGGTTACTGAGTGTGGATGATCAGCCTTGATAGTATTGCATGGCGGAGCAGGCTCAAAGGGCCGAATGGCCTACTCTTGCTCCAATTTTTCTATGTTTCTAAAACAAAATCACTAACAACAAAGTATTGGAACTCGCTGACAGCACTAGCATTGAGGCTATGATAATCAATGCTCAGTGAATTAGCTGTACATGTTAAGATGGATGATGTACAGGTAACGAAGCAGGTACTTTATGGAGAACGAGTGGACTGTAGAAGAAAGCAGAACGGACAATAAAGGTGCTAGAAAGATACACTGAAGATTCACATGAAGCAGGGAAACATGGTCAATGACTCTTGGGACACTCGTGGTCACTGACGTGCTGAGGTGAGAGGAGGAGTGAAGCGCTTTGAGCTACAGTATTTTTGTCAGTGTAAAGGCACGATGCGAGAGATGGAAACATCGGCAGGGATCAACAGGAGAACCTCTCCAGGTACATGGTTATGTCACGGTTTGTGATAGACAATGTCTATCATACATTAGCCTGCATAGTCATCAATGCTACCTTGTTATGCTTTCTTCTTCCATGGCACTGTCATCCTCGAGTACAAGATGCCACACTACTACTACTCTACAAGAAGAATAGTTTCTTGACAGTAGTGCTAAATGAATCAAATGGTATTTAGTCCCCGAGTCATTGCTGCCGGCAGAAAGTGATTTACACAGCTGGATCCATTCCGGTGTCTGAAGCACACTCAATTGCTATCTGCTGACTAAATGTAACTTACTACAAGTTGCGCATGCTGCACTTTGTAAGTGGATGGATTGGATGCAACATAAAACATTATGGTTCCTTCCATTTCTGCCACTTGGTTCACAATACATATTGGAGACTTAAGTATTACAAAAATTCGGGAATATTTAAGTAAACTGAGGAGAAGAAGCCAGCAATACCACAGGGTCTGTCACATGATCCAATCACATCAGAAGGACAGAAAAAAAGACCCACCGCATTGGCAAGAAAAGCAACCTTAAATGAAAATCCATTTCTCCAATCTATCTAAAAGACAATAGAGACCTGCATGGGAATTCAAACCAGTAATCTAATCTCATGGTACCGATGCCGATAGCAAGCCTCTGTCACATGCAAATTCCACAATTACAGCTTTATAATACTCTTACAGCCTTTGGTTACCAAATGATATATGATAGAAAACTCAATTGTAACTGAATCTGCCCAAGTTATTCAGTATTCAAAGAGTGTGCTGGATTGGGTTTTATCAAAATGTTTTAAGTTCTTTTGAATCTGGGGCCAAGTAGCTTTCAAACTAATTTAAATGTAGAATTTGATAACTTTATAAATACAATTTGATACAGTTAATGTTACACAGCAATTATATTTTTGGAGTTGGTACATACTTGACACATTCACAGCCTGCCTGTCACAGCTGATGCCATGGAGCAAACATATTGACAATGACCTAGTTTCTATAATCGTCCACATAATGAGGAGCCCCTCACCCTGCTTATAACCTGTCTATAGTTAGGCTTGTTAAACAGATGGACATGCCTTTGAGTCTGTCTATCTCTAAAATTCACCTCGCACTCTGCATCTCTGATGGATAGTGTTGGGAACAGTTAAGAAAACAAATAACAGTATCCTGCTCACTTTGAACATGTAGAGCAGTAACTGGGTCTGAGTTAAAGGAATATAATGTAGTCCTGTGATCAAATTATATCTTACTCTCCAACAGAGAAGAATTGATTAAAGCCCAATGTCATAAGGCACCCTTAACATAAAACAAACAACCAAAAACCTGTGCCATAAACCATTTGTTCCATATGTTAGTGGATGTTAAGGGTAAAAGAGCAATTAAGAATCAATTACATTGGTGTGGGATTTGAATCACATATAGGCTTGACCAGGTCAGGTAAGGACGCCAGTTCTCCTTTCCCAAAGGACTTTTTTTCATTCATGGGACGTGAGCATCACTGGCAGAGCCAGCATTTGTTGAACATCCCTAACTGCCCTTGAGAAGGTAGTGGTGAGCTGTCTTCTGGAAACGCTGCAGTTCATGTGGTGTAGGTCCACCCAAATGCTGTCAGAAAGGCAGTTGGAGGATTTTGACCCAGCGACAGTGAAGGAGCGGCAATATATTTCCAAGTCAGGATGGTGAGTGACTTGGAGGAGAAATTGCAGGTGTTGGTGTTCCAATGCATCTGCTGCCCTTCTTCTAGGTGGCCAAGGTCGCGTGTTTGGATGGTGCTGTCAAAGGAGCCTTGGTGAGTTGGTGCACAGTATCTTGTAGATGGTACACACTGCTGCCACTGCGCGCTGATGGTGAAGGAAGTGAATGTTTATGGTGGTGGATGGGGTGCTGATCAAGCAGACTGCTTTATCCTGGATGGTGTTGAGCTTCTTGAGTATTGTTGGAGCTGCATCCCATCCAGGCAAGTGAAGAGTATTCCATTACACTCCTGACTTGTGCCTTGTAGATGGTGGACAGGCTTTGGGGAGTCAGGAGGTGAGTTACTCACTGCAGAATCTCCAGACTTTGACATTCTGAAATAGCCATAGTATCTACATGGCTGGTCGTAAAGTTTCTGGTCAATGGTAATCTCTAGAATGTTGATGGTGGGGGATTCAGCGACAGTAATGCCACTGAACATCAAAGGGAGATGGTGAGATTCTCTCTTGTTGGAGATGGTCATTGCATGGCACTTGTATGCCGTGAATGTTACTTGCCACTTCTCAACCCAAGCCCGAATGTTGTCCAGGTCTTGCTGCAAGCAGGGACAGACTGCTTCAGTATCTGAGGAGTTGTGAATGGTTCTGAACACTGTGCAATCATTAGCAACATCCCCACTTCTGACCTTATCATGGAAGGATGTTCATTGATGAAGTAGCTGAAAGCGGTTATGCATAGTGTCCTAGGGAATCCTAAAGCAGTGAACCAGTTGGGTTTTTACTAAAATCAACAGCCTCATGGTCACTTAAACTGATACTAGCTTTTTATTTCCAGATTTTAAAACTAAATTCAAATTCACAGACTGCCTGATGGGATTTGAGCTATATGTTCTACTGGATTATTAGCCCGGGGCCTCTGTTGTACTAGTCCAGTGATATAACCAGTACACTATCAGATCCCTCTAATTGAAGATGGTTGGAAACTTAAGAGAAAATGTGGGGAGTGTCCAGTTTTGGATGAGTTAAGGAAGATGTTCAAGATGCATTGCTATAGAGTTACAATCAAACTTTAGTGTTGCTGGATATATGGCCTGAAGCTACAAATATTGGGAATAGTTCAAAAATCTAATTTTGCTAGCCAACCTGTTGGCAAATCATATTGCTTTGCACTTGGAGAAGTCAGTGCCGCCAAATATTTAACAATGGCTGAGTGTTTTATGAACACAGTGTGCCTGGCGAAAGTTACTGTGCAAATCTACGGAAGTATGATGATTTATAATAGGATCTGGGCTGACAGCAGTGAAGAAATCACCTTGACTGGAGAAAGTATCGGGATTAGAGAACATAAATGTTAAGAAAATGGAGCGCAGGCTCATGAGATTATTCAACAATATTGCTGAGCAAGATGAGACATGGAGAAGCAGCATTCAGGATGATGCGAGTGCTTTGGTTGAAATATTGTATGAATTTATACAAGTACAGTCCCCACCACTTACACCATCCACGCTCAGCATCAGCAGCCCCCTAGATCAGAAAAATGACTATTTTCCAGTACCATAGGAAAAAGGCGTCACTTAGAATGTACTGTTTCAGGTAAATCAATAAATTATTCACAGCTCATTAATTCCCTGTGTTTACCCATTTAAAAATCTCTCCTGACTTCAGAAAAAAATCAGATCTTCAAGCAGCTTTGATCATCTGTTCGCACCAGGTTAAACCTTAGTGATGTGTCTGGAAGTAAATGATGACTTTAACTGTTCAGTCGTCTGTTAATCCTGTTAAAATGGGCACCGGCCTCAAATATATTATTTTGTGATAATTTATAATCTGCTTTGTTTTATTGAACAAATTAACATTTTTAAAAACCCTTATAACCAAAATTCCCATGGCTTAATCTCTTCTTGCTTTGAAGTCCCCCATTATAGCCCTATGTGGCTGCCTCCATTATTTTAATTGCATCACAGGACAGGAAGGAAGGTGATTATAATCACCATTACTAAAGCTCTGACACAGCATCAAGCAATAGAATGGAAACTTAATATTTACTACTCCAGCACATTATCAGGATGGTCGCAATGTTAATTGTACAGCGTAGGCGTGCCTCACTGGCTGTTCACACAGTATCGTAACTGGTGACATTGAGAGAGAAGAGCACAACCTCTTCACAAATGTCCCTCCCACCTCAGCTCAAGGCTGATCATCAACCTTGTGGAGGGAGAATAATTTTAAATAACGAGGTCAATGAGAATTTCTTTCAATTCCACCTATTCTTAAGTACAACAAATGCTACATCCCTCTGCTCAAACAATCAGCATTTTTAAGGCTACAGTCATAAAAGCAATTTCAGTGGTAGCACTTTCCCCTCTGAGTCAGATAGTTGTGGGTTCAAATCCCACCTCTGGGACTTGAGCGCTTAATCCAGGCTGAGATCCCAGTGCAGTACAGACAAGTGCTGCACTGTTGGAGGTGCCATCTTTCAGATAAAACATTAAACCGAGGTCCCATCTGCCCTCTCAGGTGAAAATAAAAGAACTCATGGCACTATTTTGAAGAGGAGCAGGGGAGTTCTCCCCGAGTGTCCTGGCTAACATTTATCGCTCAAGGAGGCCATTTGGCCCATCGTGTCCACTCTGGCTCTCTGAAAGAGCAAGTCCCTCAGTTCCATTCCCCTGCCTTCTCCCCGTAACCCTGCACATTCTTCCTTTTCAGATAACTGTCTAATTCCCTTTTGAATGTTTCAATTGAACCAGCCTCCACCACGTTCTCAGGCAGTGCATTCCAGACCTTAACCTCTCGCTGCGTGAATAAGTTTTTCCTCATGTCACTTTTGCTTCTCTTACCTAATCTGTGCCCTCTTGTTCTCGATCCATTCATGAGTGGGAACAGCTTCTCTCTATCTACTCTGTCCAGAAGGACAAAGCATATGGGATCTTGGGCTTCATAGTAGAGGCATTGAGTACAAACGCAGGGAGGTTATGCTGAACCTCTGTAACGCTCTGGTTAGGCCCCCACTGGAGTACTGCATCCAGTTCTGTTCACCACACTTCAGGCAGGATGTGAGGGTCCTTGAGACCGTGGAAAGGAGATTTACCAGAATGGTTCCAGGGATGGGGAATTTTAGCTACATTGGAGGTTGGAGAAGCTGGAATTGTTCTACTTGGAAAAAAGGAGATTGAGGAGAGATTTGATTGAGGTGTATAAGATTAGGACAGGTTTAGATCAGGTAGGCAAAAAGAAGCTGTTCCCATTAGATGATAGTACTAGGACTATGGGACAGAGATTGAAGGTTTGGGCAAGAGATGCAGGGGGGATGTGAGGAAGAACTTTTTTACACAGCGAGTGCTAATGACCTGGAACGTGATGCCTACTTGAGGAAAATAAACTTGCAGGACTACAGGCATGCAGCAGGGGAAAGGGACTGACTGGATTACACTACAGAAAGCCAGCATGGACTCTATGGGCTGAATGGCCTCTTTCTGTGCCATAATGACTCTATGGGCTGGATTTTATGCACCCGCTGCCAGGAGCGGTGGTGGACTAAAAGAATGGCGGCCCGTACATCGCGGTGGCCCACAATAATATGCCGGTCAGTCCGACCCCCCCCCCCCCCACCCGCCACCACCCAAATCACATGGAGGGGGCAGGCTCTCCAACGCCGGCAATGGCATCAGCTGCCTATGTGTAGGCGCTGCTGCGTTTTTAAAGCCCTGCCAGCTAATTTAAATGTTTTAAGTGATAGCCCCCCTGACTGTACTGATTAAACATCTGCCACCCCTTTCCCACATTCCAATAACAATTAAATTTATTAGTTGCCCTCTCCCCCGCCCCCACCACCAAAGCACTCATCTTCCACACTTGACCTTCCCCTCCCCAAACTGAACAAAGTGCACAGGTCACCGTCTTCCCACCATGCCCTACACTAAAGATATGAGTTTGACCCCGATTCCCCCCCACCTCCCACTAAAAATCTTAAGCTCTCCCCTTCCCCACCACTGCGGCACCTGCTTTCCCCAGACAGGAAAGTGAAGGCATGTGTGTGCCAGCCGCCACTCTGATGATCGCAGCCCAATGGTAAGATTGGAGGTCAATTTTATTTAAATGTATGCATTCTGCTAATTTGAATATTTTAATCCGGGTCCTGTCGCCCAGCAGCGGTGGGGGGAGGCCGCCACAGAGCCTCACCGCCAGGAAGATCAGGCCCAGCCCTCCAGTGTTGGGCTCCATGGCGGGCCGCTGCTGGAATGATATTCTGGCCCCTCCCCCCGCCAGAGAGCCCAATGTCGGGAGCTTTGTAAAATCCCAGCCAACCACTCTAACTGTCAGATCCAGGGTGAAGATATTTTGTATGTCTTAATTGAAATGGTACAAAATGACATGCAAACCACAGGGTGAGCACAAAGTAATGTTTCATCCAGGAAACAGCAGGGAGATCTGATGAAACTGTTAAAGCCTCATTCATGACAATGCTTATCTTGCATCCAGAACACATTTTATTTCCACCAGCTGGTTAAAATATCAGTTTATTCTTTCAAAACACACAATTTATGACAACGTTGGGATTTAAAAAGTGTCTCAAAAGTTCCGAGCCAAAGACATGATATATTGGTGTATTTTAAAATCCAGTCAACGAGGTACTTGAGGTGGACGAGAATGGACAGTGAGAAAATAACAGGAACCATCTATGTCCTGAGCACACAATTTAATACTGTTGTGCATCTAATACAGAAAACGAAAATAGACCTTATTATACTGCTGTGCTGTAGCTTAACATGTACAAGACTGGGTTCAGCAAGATATACAGGATACACTGTGGGGACAGCAAGATACCAGGGAGACACACTGGGGAACTGCAGAATACTGAGGAGACACACTGGGGAACTGCAGGTTACACTGGCAAATAACAGTATACAGGGTAGATGCTGGATAACAGCAGGATACAGTGGAGATTCACTGGGAAAAAGCAAGATAGAGGGGAGACAAAATGGGGATTAACAGGGTAAAAGGAAGCTACACTGGGGAACAGCAAAATACAGAGAAGACATGCTGGGCAACAGTAGGACAGAGGGGAGAATCACTGGGGAACAGTAGGATAGAGCGGAGACACTGGGGAACAGGAGAATACAGGGGAGACTTACAGAAAAACAGCAACATACAGCGAGGCTCAATGGAGATCAGCGAAATATAAGGAAGAGGAGGATACAGAGGAGACACACTGGTGAACAGCAGGATATGGGCAGACACTGGGGGACAGCAGGATACAATGGAGACACATTGGGGAACAGGAGGAAACAGGGAAGACTGAATGGGAAGCAGCAGGATAGAGGAGAGACAATAGGAGGATGCACTGGGTACAGCAAATTACAGCAAGACTCACTGGGAAATAGCTGGATATGGGGAGACACACTGTAGAACAGCACAATATGGGAGACTCACTGGAAAACAGAAGGATACAGGGGAGACAGTAGGGAACGTCACAATACAAGGAAGATACTGGGAACAGCAAGATACAGGGAGCCCCACTGGGAAACTAAAGGATACAGGGAAGACACACTGGGGAACAGCAAGATACAGGGCATACTCACTGGGGAAGAGCAGAATATAGGGGACCCCCTGGGGAACAGTAGAACAAAACAAAGATACACTGCGGAACAGTGGGATAAAAGGGAGACACACTGAAGAACAGTAGGATAGAGAGGAGATACACTGTGGAACAGTAGGATAGAGGGGAGACTCACTGGCGAACACTATGAAAAGGGGGAGACTCAATGAGAAACAACCGGATACAGGGGAGGCACGGGAACAGTAGAACAGAGCAGAGACACACTGGGGGACAGTAGGATAGATGGGAGACTCACTAGGGAACACCGTGATCCAGGGGAGACTCAATGGGAAGCAGCCGAATACAGGGGAGACTCTGGGGAACAGCAGCATGCAGGAGAGACTCGATGGGGAACAGCATGATACAGGGGAGACTCAATGGAAAGCAGCCAATACAAAGGAGACTCAATGGGAAACAGCCAGGGAAGACTCTGGGGAACAGAAGGATACAGGGCAGAGGTTAGGGAAGAGCAGGATGCAGGAAAGACACTGGGGAACAGCAGGATACTGCAAGACTCAATGGGAAACAGCAGGATAGAGAGGAGACGCTAGAGGACAGAGGGTTTCAGGGGAGACTCACTGGAAAACAGCAAGATTCGGCGAGGCTTAATGGGGATCAAAGATATAGAAGGAAGCTACACTGGTTAAGAGAAGGATACAAGGGAGGCACACTGGGGAACAGCACGATACTGGGCAGACACTGTGGAACAGCAGGATACAATGGAGACACACTAGGGAACAGTCGGATACTGGGAGGACTGAATGGGAATCAGCAGAATAGTGGGGAGACACTGGAGGATAACAGGATATAAGGGAAACTCACTGGGCACAGATAAATTCAGGGAGATTTACTGAGAAGCAGCAGGATATGGGGAGACTCACTGGGAAACAGCCAGATACAAGGGAGGCACTGGGGAACAGTAGAACATCAGAGAAACACTGGGGAACAATAGGATAGGGGGGGAGACACACTGCAGAACAGTAGGATAGAGGGGAGACTCACTGGCAAACACCATGATACAGGGAAGACTCACTGGTGAACAGCAAGATAGAGGGGAGACTCTGGAAAAAAGCGTTATTCAGGGGACTCTCACTGGGGAACAGAAGGATACTGGGAGACACAATGAAAACAGTAGGTTAGAGGGGAGATGCTGGGGAATAGTAAGATACAGGGTAGACTCACTGCAAGATGGAAGGATACCAGGGAGACACTGGGGAACAGCAGGATACAAGGGTGACTCACTGGAAAACGGCAGGATATGGGAGGCTCAATCGGAAACAGCAGGATACTGGGAGGCTCACTGGTGAACAGCAGGCTACAGGGGAGACACTGGGGAATATTAGAATACAAGGCAAACATACTGGGGAGCTGAAAGATACAGGGAGACTTGCTGGGGAAAAAAGCACACAGTGAAGACACACTGGGGAACAGAAGGATACAGGGGAGTCTTGCTGGGGAGCAGTAGGATACAGGGAGACTGAATGGAGATCAGCGAGATACAAGGAAGATACACTGGGTAAGAGAAGGATACAGAGGAGACACACTGGAGAACAGCATGATACTGGTCAGACCCTGGGGAACAGCAGGATACAATGGGCAGTGCAAGATACTGGGAGACTCACTGTACAATAGCAGGATATGGGGAGACTCACTAGAAAACAAAAGGATACAGGGGAGACATGAGGGAAAATCAGGATACAAATGAGACACACTGAAGATCAGTACATTATAGGGGAGACTCACTGGGGGGACAGCAGGATACAGGGGAGGCACAGGGCAACAGCAGAACAGAGCAGAGACACTGGGGAACAAGAGGATAGTGGGGAGATGCACTGGAGAACAGTAAGATAGAGGGGAGACAATGGGAAACAGCAGGATACAGGGCAGACACTGGGGAACAGCAGGATAGAGGGAGACACTGGGGAACAGTAGGATGCAATGGAGACACACTGGGGAACAAGAGGAAACAGGGAAGACTGAATGGGAAACAGTAGGATAGAGGGGGGACACTGAAGGACAGCAGGATATAAGGGAGACACACAGGGCACAGCAAGATACAGAGAGACTCGCTTGGAAATAGCTGGATATGAGGAGGCTCACTGGGAAACAGCAGGATACAAGAGAGACACTGGGGAACAGCACAATACAGAGAGACTCACTGGAAAATCGCTGGATATGGGGAGACACATTGGGAAACAAAAGGATACAGGGAGACACTATGGAACATCAGGATCCAAGGGAAACACTGGGGAACAGTGGTGACGCACTGGGGAATAGCAGGATACATGGCAGACACAATGGGTACAGCAAGATACAGGGAGACTCACTGGGGAACAGTGGGATAGAGCGAAGACACACTGGGGAACTGTGGGATACGAGGGAGACTCACTGGGAAAAAGCAGGATACTGGGAAGTCACATTGGGGAACAGCAGGATACAAGGAGGCCAAATTGGGGAATAGCAGGATATAGGGGAGACACTGGGAATAGTAGAGAGCCTCACTGAGGAAGAGTCAGTTATAATGGAGATACAAAGGGACAATGGGAAGTACAGGATAGATAATGGGTAAACAATTAAATCTTTTGGATATACAAAGGAACAATGAAACATAAAAACTATTAGCCTCAAAATTTCACCAGGATCCTACCAGCCTCCTGCCATAACACAAGCAGGAGGGTAGAGGAAGGCACAAGAAAATAGTGCAAACTGCCATTTCTATAAATTCCATTTGGGTTCCATCGGTATCCCACATCGAACTCCAGTGTCATACAGTAGGATCAAGAGTCACTGAGGAGCTGGAAATATAAACACACTGGACATCATCGGTATATACAATTGTCACCAGAGAACAGACTGTGCACAGTGTATTCCATTGTTATGAAAAGCTTGACGTACTGATCTCACTGGTTTTCATTCAAAATTGGGTTTTCATTATCTACACATGGAGTTTAGTGGGTATTCTATGAATTCATGCTCCCAAGAGCTTTATGCACTGGAAGTGCATATTGGAAAATTGGGCGTGGAGATTCTCAGGCCTGCTGATGTCCAAGGGTCAATTCTATTCCTTTATTCTTTACAAACAAAATTATAACTTAATGGATCATTACAAACCAGAAGGAAGGGTGCATTCTTCAATACTTCTCATTACTGAATGTTATTGGGGAGTAGAGGACAGAAATAGGCCCAGATAATCTGACACCTCTTCCGACAAAATGAATTTCTTCAGTGTGTGTCTGCTGTATTTCTATCTGAACATATTCCCAGCGCTTGATCATTTTTTTTCAGCTTGTTCATCTCCCTTGTACTATCCATCCCTGGCTTAATCCTTTCTAGACATACACTATCCATCCCCAATCTTATTCCTATCCACTCCACCACCTTCTTGGCTAATACCTGTGATCTTCCATTTTTTTCTCTTTCTTGCTCTCTCGTTCCTCATTCTGAGCTCATTCCAGCTCTCTGATTCTCACCAGGCTTTTCCACCTCCAAATTCTACATTTTGCACCTGGATCATTTATTGGTGGACATATAAATTTTTTAAAAGCTATGCTGAGTTTTTTTTTGTTATCCGGCTTCCATTGATAACTGCCCCTCTCCTATCTGTACCATATGAGTTTTAGGAACATGTTGCCTGATCAATGAGCTTATACCCTTCAGGGAAGGGAACCCACCACCACTCCCCGTCCTCGTCTAAATATGAATCAGTTCTCTATGTGGTTGATTGTTATTGCTCTGGGAAATAGTCGAACAAATCATCCAGTTATTTAAACATCATTACAGAAGACCCAATGCCACCTTAGGAACAGGGGTAGGCCACTCAGCCCCACCAGCCTGCTCAGGCATTCAATTAAATCATGGCTAATCAGCACCTCAATTCCATTTTAACATACATATTGCTGCTATTGGAAAGCATCAGTGCTAGTCATTGTTCCTTGAATGCTGAGAAGGACATCCAGAACCCACAACTTAAATATTCATAAACATTCATAAATGGTGCACTTACACAAGGAATATTACAAAATGCTCACAATGGGTAGGGTAAAAAAACAGACCTGAGGGAAAAGGGAACATTTTTATCTGTGAGTATATATCAGCGAACATTACGGGTAATGACAACAATGACAACAACTTGCATTTATATAGCACCTTTAAAGTAATGAAATGGCCCACACAGGAGCTTTATCAAGCAAAATTTGACACCAGGCCTCAGAAGGCGCTATCAGACAGGTAACCAAAAGCTTGGTCAAAGAGGTAGGTTTTAAGGAGCTTCTTAAAGGAGAGAGAAAGGTAGAGAGGTGGCGAGGTTCAAGTAGGAAATTCTAAAGCTTAAAGACTAGGCTGCTAAGAGCACGGCCACCAGTGGTGGAACAATGAAAATTGGGGAGGTAAGGCGAGACTGATTGCTTTGATGTCAAGCCAGCCATTTGACCAGGTATGGCATCAAGGATCCCTAGCCAAATTGAAGTCAATGGGAATCAAGAGAAAACTCTCCACTGGTTGGAGTCATGCCTAGCAAAAAGGAAGCTAGTTGTGGTTGTTGGGAGGTAAATCATCTCAGTCCTAGGATGTCGCTGCAGGAGTTTCTCAGGGTAGTGTTCTAGGCCCAGCCATCTTCAGCTGCTTCATCAATGAACTTCCCGCCATCATAAGGTCAGGAGTGGGGATATTCACTGATGATTATACCATGTTCTGAACCATTCGCAACTCTTCAGTTACTGAAGTAGTCCATGTCTATATGCAGCAGGACCCGGACAACATTCAGGCTTGGGCTGATAAGTGGCAAGTAACATTTGTACAATGCAAGTGCAATCTCCAACAAGAGAGAATCTAACCATCTCCTTTGACATTCAATGGCATTACCATCGCTGAATCCCCACTATCAACATCCTGGGGGTTACCATTGACCAGAAATTGAACTAGACCAGCCACATAAATACTGTGGCTACAAGAGCAGGTCAGAAGCTGGGTATTCTGCAGTAACTCACCTCCTGAGTCCCCAAAGCCTGACTACCATCTATAGGGCACAAGTCAGGTGTGTAATAGAGTACTCTCCACTTGCCTAGATGAGTGCAACTCCAACAGCACTCAGGAAGATCAACGCCATCCAGGACAAAGCAGCCCACTTGATCGGCGCCCCATCCACAACCGTAAATGTTCATTCTTTTCACTACCAACGCACAATGGCAGCAGTGTGTACCACATACAAGCTGCACTGCAGCAACTCACCACGCCTCATTCGACAGCACCTTGCAAACTCACGACTTCTTCCACCTAGAAGGACAACGGCAGCAGACAAGGGCACCACCATCTGCAAGTTCCCCTCCAAGCCACACACCACCCTGGCTTGGAAATATATCACCAGTCCTTCACAGTCACTGGATCAAAATCCTGGAACTCCCTCCCTAACAGCACCCGTACCAGATGGACTGCAGCGTTTCAAAAAGGCAGCTCACCACCACCTTCTCAAGGGCAATTAGGGATGGGCAACAAATGCTGGCCTTGCCAGTGACACCCACAACCCATTAAACAAACAAAAAGTTGGAGATGGAGTGGTTGGAGAAATACTGCAATCTTGTAATCACTTCCATAATAAAAAATCTTTTTTCCATTTTTCTCATCAAGTTAGTTGAGACAAGTACAAGTTCTTGAACAGCACTAAATGGAGGTAATTTTAAGTTTGGGTGATGGTATCAAATGGGTGTTATCAATTCGGCCGACCATTATACACAATTTCCACTTCTATTGACTTCAACAGAAAGTAATATCAGGTGTGGTATATAACAGGCGGTTAATTCTATATCGCCAAGAGCGAAGTCCAAAGTACGGAAAGTCCTCATCAGGGAACTCCTCTTTGCTGACGATGCTGCTTTAACATCTCACACTGAAGAGTGCCTGCAGAGTCTCATGGACAGGTTTGCGGCTGCCTGCAATGAATTTGGCCTAATCATCAGCCTCAAGAAAACGAACATCATGGGGCAGGATGTCAGAAATGCTCCATCCATCATTATTGGTGACCACGCTCTGGAAGTGGTTCAGGAGTTCACCTACCTAGGTTCAACTATCACCAGTAACCTGTCTCCAGATGCAGAAATCAACAAGCGCATGGGAAAGGCTTCCACTGCTATGTTCAGACTGGCCAAGAGAGTGTGGGAAAATGGCGCACCGACACGGAACACAAAAGTCCGAGTGTATCAAGCCTGTGTCCTCAGTACCTTGCTCTATGGCAGCAAGGCCTGGACAACGTATGTCAGCCAAGAGCGACATCTCAATTCATTCCATCTTCGCTGCCTCCGGAGAATCCTTGGCATCAGGTGGCAGGACCGTATCTCCAACACAGAAGTCCTCGAGGCGGCCAACATCCCCAGCTTATACACTACTGAGTCAGCGGCGCTTGAGATGGCTTGGCCATGTGAGCCACATGGAAGATGGCGGGATCCCCAAAGACACATTGTACAGTGAGCTCGCCACTGGTATCAGACCCACCGGCCGTCCATGTCTCCGCTTTAAAGACGTCTGCAAACACGACATGAAGTCCTGTGACATTGATCACAAGTCGTGGGAGTCAGTTGCCAGCTTTCGCCAGAGCTGGTGGGCATCCATAAAGGCGGGGCTGAAGTGTGGCGAGTCGAAGAGACTTAGCAGTTGGCAGGAAAAAAGACAGAGGCGCAAGGGGAGAGCCAACTGTGTAACAGCCCCAACAAACACATTTTTCTGCAGCACCTGTGGAAGAGCCTGTCACTCTAGAATTGGCCTTTATAGCCACTCCAGGCGCTGCTCCACACACCACTGACCACCTCCAGGCGCTTACCCATTGTCTCTCGAGATAAGGAGGCCAAAGAAAGAATTCTATATCGACCATTTAACACCATTGCCCAAAGTGAAAATGATCCCCAGTGTGTTAAAGGAAATGAACTATTTGATACTGTTTTAGCCAAAACGCTTGTGTCATCAGTGACAGCTGGATGCAGTAGCAGTAAACACGAATCATGCAATAAACAGTTGTTCACATTCTGTAGCCACTGTCATGCTGGCACTGATACAAATTGGCTTTGGATCCTGAAGCCATATTGGCTGTTGATTTGGTTGTATGGTTATGGGTAAAAGTGTTAGAATTTGGCACTAACTTCTAATGTGTTTATAGAGCACGGTCAGTTTTTGTATCCCAACTGACAGGTATGAATTACTGCACACCACGCTGATTAATATGACTTATTCTCACGGGTTAAATATAAAAAGAGGAATCCTGCTCTGTCAAATTATTACATAACGCTGTTGTGGTATTACATTAAAGGGAATATCAAAAATGGCTGTCCAACAGCAGACAGGTTGTGATATACAGACCCATGTGATCTCTAGGCAGATGTTGGAAGCAGCTACAGAGCCAAAAAATGTTATCCTACCTTTCTAGAATTGCTGTATATAAGTTAGCATCTTCAATAAAAGAACCCACCTTTTCAATTTACCGATCTTGGATATGTGATTGGTGTGTTTGTGTCAAGAAAGAGAAACACAATATGATGACAGCAGTGGCAGCAACTGTTGGTTGCATAAAATCTGACTTCATGTTTCTGCAGATCCTGCAAAGCTGATCCCATCCACTCACTACAGACATTGTAGAGAGTGCAGAAAAGATTCACGAGAGTGGCTCCAGGGATGAGGAACTTGTGTTATGAAGATAGATTGGAGAATTTGGGACTGTTTTCCTTGGAGAAGAGAAGGCTGAGAGGAAATTTGAGAGAGGTATTCAAAATCATGAAGGTCTGGACAGAGTAGATAGGGAGAAACTGTTCCCACTTTTGAAAGGATCAAGAGGGCACAGATTTAAGGTATTTGGCAAAAGAAGCAACGGCGACATGAGGAAAAACTTTTCACACGGCGAGTGGTTAGGATCTGGAATGCACTGCCAAAGAGTGCTGTGGAGGCAGGTTCAACTGAAGCTTTCAAAAGGGAATTAGATAGTTACCTGAAAAGGAAGAATGTACAGGGTTATGGGGAGAAGACAGGGTAATGGCACTAACTGAACTGTTCATTCAGAGAGCCAGTGCAGACATAATGGGTCGAATGGCCTCCTTCTGTGCTGTAACAATTCTATGTTTCTGTGAAGGTTTAGAAGCTCATCAGGTTTGTCTGCGATCCTTGCGGCAGCCAAGTTTGTGTAAGGACTCTACAATATTGTTGGCATTGAACACACAGCAGGTCTGCGTTTTCGGAACATTTCACCTCGCATCGACTTACAGGCATTGAGTCTTGATTCTACGGCTTTACATTAAGGGAACATGACTCAGAATCAAGCTGCGATAATGGTTTGCATAAAAAGCAATCTGTCAAAAGATAACTCTGAGAGGTATGCACTGGGCACAGCTCCATCGGGCAGGTGCACCATTATCACTGATGGGCCACCGGATTGGGAGTTTGGGAGGGTAATTAATCATTCGCAACACGGCCAGGCAGAAGCATCCGTACACGGCAGCATCTAGGCATGTGAGAAAGCCAGAAGACCTTCAACGCATTATCTTTTTTCTCTCGAAGGTCTCAGGCAAGCTATATATTTTTAAAAATTCAGTTCCATTACATCATCGATCAGGCGAGCTATATAAAAAAAATATATTTTCAGCTCCATTACTTTCTGTTTCATTGTCGATCAGGTGAGCTAAAAGAAGAGAAAAATAATCTTTTTTTTCTGACACCATTACTGACCCGTGAAGCCTATTTGCACCAAAATCGTCCTTCGTGGGGCAGGGCCTGAAGAAAGCACGTGAACCTGGAGTCGGTGCCACTCTCTCAGAGTCTCTCTATATTGCTCCATTAGGCTGTGGTAGCCTGTGGAACTGCAGGCAGTTGCTGCTTCGACGATTTTTTTCAAAACGGCAAGGCAATTTCTTTTGGCTGCAAAGAAAGCTTACACTGCCATTTAAAGGGCAAGACAGTGACCACAGATTTCAAGCACTGAGAAAGTGTGCTAGATAAAAAAAATTATTCCTGTCACCAATACTGCCAAAATAAAATGACAAAGAAGTTTCTATCCCTAAACTGGAAGGCAGAAGACTTCCTAACTGAATTTAAATTATTCATACAGAGAATGTAGCTGTGCTTTCATTGACTTGGCCGTTGCTGAGCCAGATAGACAATCAATTAAAGTCAAGATTGCCATTGAGAATGAAAGCCTCCAAAGGTTGAATATGTCCGATCTTTTGGAGGATGACTTAAAAGACCCAAGTAACATATGGTCCACATTGGAAGACCAATTGAAAGTCAAACTCAACTTCAGAATACATCATCTCAAGTTTATGTCGGTCCGGCAGCGGCCAAAGGAACCATTAGACAAATTTGAGAACCGATGTAAAGATAAGGGGCATGATTGCGATTTTTCTGAGGCTAAGCTAGCCGACGGGATTGTTGATCTTGTGATTGTTTCCACCCCTATTGAAGCATTCCAAAAAGACCTCCTTGACCAACCCAAAGGCTACAGTTTAGACACCTTGCTGAAAAGCCATCCTTATGGGCAGGCAGAGTCTACAAGCCCTGTGCACTTCGTCTACTATTGGCATTGCCATTACAGCCAAACCTGGCAAGCCATGTAGGCGGTGTGGCCTTGTACATTCTCCAAGAAATTGTCCGGCCTTCCATGATATTTCCAAAGTATGTGGCAACAGAGGGCACTAGAAGCGCCAATGCAAGAAACCTAAGTCAAAACAAGACAAGCCACAGTTGGATAGATGACAATGTTATGTTGTACAACATGTTTTATGAAATTATAGTTGGATTGTGGACACTGATTCATCTGGAATCTTGAAGAGGCTGAACTTTGTGGTTGTTTTAAAAAAAAAAGGTCAACAGAAGGTTCCCAGTTTTGGCTAGTAAACAAGTTCTGGAATGCATCTGATTTCAAGTAAATACAGCAGGGGTTGTGTTATGACCTGAAGGGACAGATGTTTACAAGGAAATGACATACCACGATTTATAGGTATCACAGGATTGTTGCTGCACAGTTTTAGTTTCATTTTGAGCTGTTAAAATGCCAGTTGGTGTTTGGCTGGCAAAAATAATCAGAAAGGAGGGGTGGCTGTGTGCCTGCCAGGAGAAGACAGCTGATCACTCTCTCTCTCTTTGAAGAATCCCTGGATCTTTAAAGAATTCCTGCATCAAGTTGGACTGTTGCTTCCTGTATTTGAAGAAATCCTGCATGTTTGCAGAAACCTTGCATCTTTGAAGGAACTTTGCATCGAATGTGTGAGAATTGGAACCTTGGGCTGAATTTTACCAGCCCCTCGACGCCATGGGTTGCAGCGGGGGGAGGCTGGTAAAATTCTGCGGCAAGAGGCCCACCTCGACCCCCGACAAGAAAAAGGGCCTGCCTTTTCCCCTCTTCCAGCATCTTCCCCTCCCCTCCCCTGTCAGCATATTATCGGCGGTGCGGGACCTCAGTGCACCACCCCCCCCCTCCGCCAAGCAGCGGGGCCTTCATCTACATATTTAAATTAACAAAAATTAGATGCAAATAAATTTACTTGCTGGCAGCGGACATCCCACACTGATTTTACAACCGCTAAACGCAACTCGCGCGCCTTCAGAACTCCGTCGGAGTTTTATTTGACTCCTCTTCGACAGTACTTTGTGGAAGAGAATTCCACATTCGTGCCTTCTCCTGTGTAAAGTGTTTTTTTTAACCTCCCCTTTAATTCTTTTTATGATTAACTTAAACTTGTGCCCTCGTCTTACATTAAGTTGCTTGAAGAAGAGAATGTTTAAGAGTTTAGGCGATAGAGGGGAGTGGCAAAATACTAACATAAACATGGTGGGCTCAGGGACTTGTTTTTTGTGCTGATTGTTTGGAATAATCTTTCAATGAGGGCTTTAGATATCAAAATATCAGGACCATTCAAAATTCAGCCCAATGCTTTCATGGTAGAATTGAGGCAATAGAGGGCCCCGTGGCTTTTCCTTGATCTTTGACTCTTTTTAGGTACTAAATTGGAAAGAGGGAATGAACATCATTAATATTTTATGCAGTTAAGAAAGGCCTATAGTTTCCTTCAATGTTACTTATTGTAACCGGAGGGGTGAAATCAAAAGTGGACATATCTACAAGCTCCAAAAAGAGCAGCACAACGCCCACAGTGGAGTTAGAGACGGAAGCAAAAAACTCATCCTGAATGGCAATTAGACAACTCAAAGAAATTTTGATTGGTGATGCCCTGAACTATGGAAAGTGCTTGGTTGATTAATATATTCATCAAAATTACAACAGAATCAATCTACTTGACTCATGGTGCTCAGTTAATGTGCTTGGTATGTGAGTAGAAACAGCCCCTGACGTATCCCTCTTAGTTACAATCAAAGGTGCCTTTTCTTCTTGTTGAAAATGATTCTACAAGGATCCTTCAGCGCTAAGCCCTCAACATTTTTGTAATGGTCTTGGGACACAGCACTGCTACATGCTGTTGGAAACATGGATTCCTTTATTATACTGTCTTTCCCCAACTCCCTTTGCTGACATCTAAGTGTTTGGTAGCCTGAAGCGGACAAATGCACAGTGCAATTCTCAAAACACTACATTCCTCCCCTTCTTAGTAAATGAGAGACATAGCATGTTTCAATGGCTTCTTTGCAAAAATGTAAACAATAAACTTAAACATAAATCGTTCACTTTGTAACATAGTCACTGAAGTATGATGGGGTTTTTCTTTCACAAGTAGCATCTGACATCAGTTTAGTCTCATTTGAGTAATGTTCATCATCTGAGATGTCGATGTCAGAATCGGATTTACTGCTTACAAATGGTATTTTCAGTGCTTTGAAGAATGACGTATTTTGTGTGATGATTTGCGAAACATGCTGAGCAGTGATCAGTGATCCTTTTGTGCTGGGCACAGCAAATGGTTGGATGGCATAAGGGGCTGTTTACTTTCTAACATGACCATCATGTTTCACTTTAACTCCTGGCTTGGCTGTGTAGCTCTAAATTTCATGTTTCACTCTGCATTTAGTTTCATCTGATCCTTCTGATCTTGATCACGTTCGCGTGGTTGGCATCCTTCCATCTACGAAAGATAACGGACATGCAGCAAACAATCCATTTAGGTGGGGTGTCTTCTCTTGGTAGACTTTTGCTAATGGCTGTGAAGGCCAATCTTTGAGAGGCAGGTTCTGTCACAAGTGATGCAAGTGAAGCTTCCAAGTGATGCTGTGAGTTGCTGTTTTTGACATTGACACCTGTTGCCAAGTTGCTGTAGTAGCTGGTCATGGCAGTGCACATCAGTCCACAGGATGTGTCGCCATTTCCCTCTTTTGCCAGCTAGTGACTCCCAAGTGCGATAATCAACATTTACGACCTTCATGTCACGCTTGCAAGCATCCTTGAAATGGAACTATGGGTGCACCACTGGTCATCTGGCCCAGCTACCTCATCATGCAGAAGGTCCTTGGGTATGTGACAGTCTTCCAACCTGCAGAGTCATCCGATCCACCAAAGCCACCTCTGTTTAATTAGTGCCAACACACTTGGGGGCTATGCCTTTGAGAGAACTGTCGCATTTGTGATTTTGTCCTGCTAGGATATACCCATAAAGCACCGCAGACAGCGAAGATGGAAATTATTGATCTTCTTTTCCTGGTAGCTGTAAGTCGCCCATGTTTCACAGCCATACAGCAAGGTGCTGAGAACACAGGCCTTATAAACCATCTGCTTGGTCCTAAAGGTCAGCTTGGTGTTATTCCATGTGCGTTTCACAAGTCGGCCAATGGTGGTAGCTGCATTCCCTATGCCTGTATCGAGCTCTGCATCAAAGGAAAGAATGCCTGTCACCATGGACCCATGGTAGCAGAATTTGCTAAGCACTTCCAGTGGGGTGTTATTTAGTATGATCAGGGTTGGAGAAGCAATACTTTGTCCCATGACCACAGTTTTCTTGATGCATATAGTCACCAAGAACAAGTTACAGGCACAGGAGAGACCGTCCATAAGTCTTTGTAGCTGAGTTTCCATGTGAGCAACTGGTGCAGCATCATCAATGTAGAGGAGTTCTCTGATCAGGAAGTGATATGTTTTTGTCTTCACTTTCAGTCTTGTTAGATTGTAGAGCTTCCCATCTGACCTAGTGTGCAAGTAAAAGATCTTGTTTGACCAACTTTATCAAATTTTTTGAAGAAGTAACAAGGAAGATAGATGAGGGTAGTGCAGTTGATGTGATCTACATGGATTTTAGCAAGGCTTTGACAAGGTCCCACATGGCAGACTGGTTAAAAAAATAAAATCCTACAGGATCCAGGGAAATGCAGCAAGATGGACACAAAATTGGCTCAGAGGCAGGAAGCAAAGGGTAATTGTTGACGGGTGTTTTTGTGACGGGAGGGCTGTTTCCAGTGGCGTTCTGCAGGGCTCCGAACTGGGTCCCCTGCTTTTTGTGGTATTCTTTTGGGCCTCCTTATCTCGAGAGACAATGGATACGCGCCTGGAGGTGGTCAGTGGTTTGTGAAGCAGCGCCTGGAGTGGCTATAAAGGCCAATTCTGGAGTGACAGGCTCTTCCACAGGTGCTGCAGAGAAATTTGTTTGTCGGGGCTGTTGCACAGTTGGCTCTCCCCTTGCGCCTCTGTCTTTTTTCCTGCCAACTGCTAAGTCTCTTCGACTCGCCACAATTTAGCCCTGTCTTTATGGCTGCCCGCCAGCTCTGGCGAATGCTGGCAACTGACTCCCACGACTTGTGATCAATGTCACAGGATTTCATGTTGCGTTTGCAGACGTCTTTATAGCGGAGACATGGACGGCCGGTGGGTCTGATACCAGTGGCGAGCTCGCTGTACAATGTGTCTTTGGGGATCCTGCCATCTTCCATGCGGCTCACATGGCCAAGTAAGGATTTGGACATAAATGTAGGGGGAATGATCAAGAAGTTTGCAGACCACTCAAAGATTGGCCGTGTGGTAGATAGTGAGGAGGATAGCTGTAGGCTGCAGAAAGATGTTAATGATCTTGTCAGATGGGCAGAAAAGTGGGAAATGGAATTCAACCTGGAGAAGTGTGAGGTGATGAATTTGACGAGGTCAAACAAGGCAAAGGAATACACGATTAATGGGAAAATACTGAGAAGTAAGGGACCTTGGAGTGAATGTCCACAGATCCCTGAAGGTAGCAGGACAGGTCGATAAGGTGGTTAAGAAGGCATAGGGAATTCTTTCCTTTATTAGCCGAGGTATAGAATATAAGAGCAGGGAGGTTATGCTGGACTGTATAACTCATTGGTTAGGCCACAACTTGAGTACTGTGTGCAGTTCTGGTCACTTCATTAAAGAAAGGATGTAACTGCACTAGAGAGGGTACAGAGGAGATTTACAAGGATGTTGCCAGGACTGGAAAAATGCAACGATGAGGAAAGATTGGATAGGCTGGGGTTGTTCTCCTTGGAACAGAGAAGGCTGAGGGGAGATCTGATTGAAATGTACAACATTCTGAGGGGCCTGGATAAAGTGGAGGTGAAGAGTCTATTTATCTTAGCAGGGAGGTCAGTGACTAGGGGGCATACATTTAAAGTTATTGGTAGAAAAGTTAGAGGAGAGATGAGGAAAAATGTTTTCACCTAGAGGGTGGTGGGGGTCTGGAACTCACTGCCTGAAAGGGTAGATGAGGCAGAAACCCTCAACTCATTCAAAAGGAGTCTGGATATGCGCCTCAAGTGCCTTAATCTGCAGGGCTACGGACTAAATGCTGGAAGGTGGCGCTAGAATAGGTGGATCGTTTTTCGGCTGGCACAGACACAATGGGCCAAGTGGCCTCTTTCTGTGCCTTAAACTGTATATGATTCTACGATTCTAGACTCCTTCCATATCTGCAGGGAAGGCAAAGGTCAGGAGCATGGAGAAGAAGATGCCAAATAGATATCAAACTGTACAGTGAAGTGCATGTTGTCATGGAAGTTGCTGATGAGACTGAGGAGCTTCTGTGGACAGCCAAATTTAAAAAAAATCTTGTACAGCCTTGTTCTGCTGACGGTGTCGAATGCCTTAGTGAAATCTACAAAAGTAAGGTAAAGGGGTATACTATGTTCCATAAACTTCTCTTGCGGAGGGTGTATGGAGAAGATCATATCCACAGTAGATGTGCCGTCACGGAAACCGCACTGCGCTTCCGTGTATGCTCGGTCTGCAAGTAAATGTGACTCTAAGGAGTGAGAGGCCCCTGCAGTTGTTGCAGTCTCCTCTGTCGCCATTGTTTTTGTATAAACATGATCATCACGCATCTCCTGTGGAACATGTTGATCATTAGTTCCGCGGGATAGCTCAGAAAGACATGTGCGCATAGGATGTGCAAAGATGGAGTTTTTCTAGTAATCGAGTGAGGACTCGTTCTGTAATTGTGAAGAAAGCAATACAACTCTTGCCTCCATGACTTGCTCTCAGCTGTAGCTGTACATATCAGTTTTTTCAAGATACACATAAATCTCTTGGCTTCTCCATTGGCTCTTGGCCAATCGAGTATGATTTTTCGATGAGTGAACCAATATACGAACATACAAATTAGGAGCAGGAGTAGACCACTTAGCACCTCAAGCCTGCTCCGTCATTCAACAAGATCATGGCTGATCTGATTGTAACCTCAACTCCACATTCCTGCCTACCCTCAATAAACTTTCACCCTCTTGCTAATCAAGAATCTACCTCTGCCATAAAAATATTCAAAGACTCTACTTCCACCGCCTATTGAGGAAGAGACTTCCAAAGACTCACGACCCTCTGAGAGAAAAAAATTCTCCTCATCTCTGTTCTTAAATGGGCGATCCTTTATTTTTAAACAGTGACCCCTAGTTCGAGATTCTCCCACAAAAGGAAACATCCTTTCCACATTCACCCTGTCAAGACCTCTCAGGATCTTATATGTTTCAATCAAGTTGCCTCTTACTCTTCTAAACCCCAGCAGATAAAAGCCTAGCCTGTCCAACCTTTCCTCATAAGACAACCCGTCCATTCCAGATATTAGTCTAGTAAACCTTCTTTGTACTGCTTCCAACGCATTTGCATCCTTCCTTAAATAAGGAGACCAATACTGTAGGCAGTATTCCAGATGTGGTCTCATCAATGTCCTGTATAACCGAAGCATAACCTCCCTACGTTTGTATTCAATTCCCCTCACAATAAACAATAACATTATTTTAGCTTTCCTAATTACTTGCTGAACCTGCATACTAACCTTTTGCGATTAATGCACTAGGACACCCAGATCCCTCTGCATCTCAGAGCTCTGCAATCTCTCACCATTTAAATAGTATGCTTCTTTTTTATTCTTCATGCCAAAATGGACAATTTCAGGCTTTCCCACATTAAACTCCGTTTGCCAGGTCTTTGCCCACTCACTTAACCTGCCTATATCCCTTTTGTAGCCTCCTTATGTCCTCTTCACAAGTTACTTTCCCACCTATCTTTGTGTCATCAGCAAATTTAGCAACCATACCTTCAGTCCCTTCATCCAAATCATTTAAATAAATTGTAAAAAGTTGAGGCCCCAGCACAGATCCCTGTGGCACACCTATTGTTACATCTTGCCAACAAAAAAAATTACACAGTTATACTTACTCTCTGTTTCCTGTTAGCTAGCAAATCTTCTATCCACACCAATATGTTATTTATTTTTTAGAGATACAGCACTGAAACAGGCCCTTCGGCCAACCGAGTCTGTGCCAACCAACAACCACCCATTTATACTAATCCTACATTAATCCCATATTCCCTACCACATCCCCACCATTCTCCTACCACCAACCTACACTAGGGGCAATTTACCTGTCAACCTGCAAGTCTTTGGCTGTGGGAAGAAACCAGAGCACCTGGCGGAAACCCACGCAGTCACAGGGAGAATTTGCAAACCCTGTACAGGTAGTACCCAGAACTGAACCCTGGTTGCTGGAGCTGTGAGGCTCTGGTGCTAACCACTGCACCACTGTGCCACCCTACACCATGAGCTTTTATTTTACACAATAATCTTTGATGTGGCAACTTATCAAATACCTTCTGGAATCTAAGCACAGTATATCCCCTTTATCCACAGCACATGTTACTTCTTCAAAGAACTCCAATAAATTCAGCTGTACATGGCTGAAAGTACAGCAAAACCCCGGCAGTGTGGTTAACATTGGGGGAGACAGTGGCATGGTAGAAATGTTACTGAACTAGTAATCCAGAAGGCCCAGGCTAAAGCCCTGAGGACACAGGTTCAAATGCCACCACGGTAGTTGATGGAATTTTAAATTCAATTAATTTATAAAAATCAGGAATTGAAAGCTAGTCTCAGTATTGGTACCAGGACACTTTCATCAATTGTTGTAAAAACCCATCTGGTTCACGAATGCCCTCAGGGAAGGAAATCTGCCATCCTTACCTGGTCTAACCTACATGTGACTCCAGACCCACAGCAATGTGGCTGACTCTTAACTGCCCTCTGAAATGGCCTAACAAGCTACTCAGTTGTCAAGAACAATTAGGGTTGGGCAACAAATGCTGGCATTGCCATGAAAAACTTTTTTAAAAAGCAACCACTGCTGTATATGTGCAGAAACTAGAAAACTGGACTATGGAGGGATAACTTTGCTCTAGTCTGCTGAAAAGTGATGAGATAGAAGGGAAGCCTGCATGATATATTGTTGTGTAAACCCGTCCCTTATATGGGATCTTCCAACATTCAAAATATAGTGTGCTGCTTCAAACGGTGAGGCGTAAGTGACTGCTTCTTATTCTCCAGGATTGCCCTGGCATCTCCAGGAATTAAAGAGTAACACTGTTATGAAGCAACCAAGGAGAAAATTCCAGGGGCATTAAAAAATGTGTTTTTTACACAACCTCCGTCTATTAGTTATAGAAATATTGGAGATGGAGAAAAACAAATTGCTTGACTGGGCGGGATGATTGGAGGAAGGGGGTCATGTGATAAAACTCCAAGAAAACGTCCAAGCGGAATTGGCAACCTTATCTGCTAGTGGTCCACTTTTGATCCAATTCAAAACTGAGATGAATGTTAATCAAACCAGCATGGTATAACCAACAGTTTTTAATATACTTCTTGAATTCAATAGGAAGTACATGTTTGCTGTACTTTGGCTTGAAGGGGTAAGGATTGCATGCAGGCTACCTGATGAAAAGGTGCTGAGGAGAAGTGGCTAAGCTTTTGTGTGCTTAAAGTCTTCTAATACTTAAAATCCTACGGTGATACATTTGCAAAGGAATAGAATACATCTTGGGGTCAAATTAAAACTCCCATGTGTTTAGAATGTCTAGTGCTTTTTTGCCTTTTTTGTAGCCTGTACTGAAACATAAATAGCTTTGATTTCCTTTGGGATAAGTTTGAGCTGTGTAATATTAACATATAAATAACAGGGTTAGCACTCCACTAAAACATAGGAGTTTTTTGCAAATGTTGTATGTACACAGAGTCAAGCAGTGTGACTTTATCTCATTGTTTAACTATTTTTTAAAAATTATTCATTTGGGATGTGGGCATCGCTAGTAAGGATGCAAATGAATGGCTTGTTAGGTCACTTCTGAGGGTGCTTAAGAGTCAACCACATTTGTGGGACTGCAGTCACATATAGGCCAGACTGGGTAAAGACTGCAGGTTTCCTTCCCTAAAGGACATCTGTTAAACTGTTGGGTTTTTACAACAATTCAACAGTTTCACGGTCACTGCAGCAGTTCAAGAAGGCAGCTCACCACCACCTTCTCAAGGACAATTAGGGATGGGCAATAAATGCTGGCCTAGCCAGCGACGCCTACATTTCATAAATGAATAAAAAAAATTCAAAAACTTCTTTCGATACCAGCTTTTTATCTCCAGATTTTTAAAACAATTGAAATTCTCAAACTGACATAATGGGATTTGAACTCTCATTCTCTGTATTTCAGTAACATAACCGCTATCATATCCACACATATTTTAAATCCCACACAACAAATTGAGTAAGAATAAATATTTCATTAAACATATGTAAATAAAGGGGACTGACTGGTGCAGTGGGTTTTCATACTGTCCCTTCACCTCAAGGACTTGGATTTATATCCAGCACAATCTGACAGAATGAAATTTTCTTTCCTCCATTTCCTTTAGAGACTTACATAGAAAGAGTTTGGGATAATGTCTACCCAGTTCCTAGTAAACGTGGACTAACAGTACAAAACAGCCCACTATTCAGCTTACATTGGCAACTGAACTCATACAGACATAAGGATAACTGATACGAGAAATAGAAACATCATACTGCCTCAGGACAAAGCTCAAGCAACATCATCGGGGCAAACTCGATATGAAACCCATGTTATCTCTGACCTGAAAGATCTCAAAGCAGATATCGCAGCCAAACAAGGAAAAAATGTTTTCTTTCCCATCATTATGCACTTTAAAAATTCAGTCCAAAAACTTAAGTTAAATACTTTATGCACTTTGAAATATATGAGCTCTTTTGGTACTTTCTTACTGTTAGCTCTTTTGACGGTTTCTTACTTTGCTCCCCACGAATACTCATGATAACTTTTAGTTTAGTTTAGTTTAGAGATACAGCACTGAAACAGGCCCTTCGGCCCACCGAGTCTGTGCTGACCATCAACCACCCATTTATACTAATCCTACACTAATCCCATATTCCTACCACATCCCCACCTGTCCCTATATTTCCCTACCACCTACCTATACTAGGGGCAATTTATAATGGCCAATTAACCTATCAACCTGCAAGTCTTTGGCATGTGGGAGGAAACCGGAGCACCCGGAGGAAACCCACGCAGACACAGGGAGAACTTGCAAACTCCACACAGGCAGTACCCAGAATTGAACCCGGGTCGCTGCAGCTGTGAGGTTGCGGTGCTAACCACTGCGCCACTGTGCGATAACTAAAGCTCAGGGGCAAATTTGCAGATGGGCTTAAAGGGACCTGTGGGGCCCCCAGTAAAGTTCACCATAAGGCAGAAAAACAGAATACAATAACAACAACAATAGCAAAAATGCATCTATATAGCACCTTTAGCATTGCAAAATGCAAAACCGTTAGAGCATTTAAAAATAGAGTCAGAAGTGTGTGCGGCAGAATTGGCAGATTAGTTGCAATATAAATCCTCATACTTTCTGTTGGAATTTACAAGTTACAAAATATTTATCTGTTCAGATATGATAAACCTTAGAAGCAAAGGGAATAACAATTTTTAATAAACAAAAAGTACTCTCCACAGACAAGACATTCCATGAATATTCAGCTGGCCTTCAAACAATTAACTGCACATTTACTTTTTAATGCAGGGGACTTTGAGGAGGTGTCTCAAATGCTCAGGACCCCATTAATTCTTAATTTGATGTTGCTAAAGTTCTCCAAGGATTGTTTTTGGTAGGATAAATTTTTTGATATGATCTGGAATGTACTGCCTGAAAGCATAGTGGAAGCAGTTTCAATGGTGACTTTCAAAAGGGAATTGGATAAATACTTGAAAAGGAAATATTGAAGGGCTATCAGGAAACTACAGGGATGTGGAAGTATTGGATAGCTTTCAAAGAGCTAGCATAGGCACAATGGGCCAAATGGCCTTCTCTGTGCTATGATTATATGAAATTTGGTGGGAAACAAATATCTGCAACGCGGAGAAAATCTTCTCAGTCTGAACAAAAGAAGCAGGAGAGAGTGAGCACAGCCCTTTTAGTGTCAAGAACAATTTTGAAAGGAAACAGTTATTAATAAAAAGTCTTGGCCACATGTCAAATTAAAGAAACAGATTTGTGACAAAAAAATGAAGTGGTTGTTCCTGGCCAGAACACCAGGAATTCTTCAGAATAACTGAAAAGAAAGTTTGCGTGCAGAGCTTGTCCTGGCCAGAATAAAGATCTTGTGAGCCTTTTCACTTGACAAGAACTGATCCAAAATGTCATTAGTGATTCGCGGTCGATTAAAATAATATGCCTGTCGAGCCTTAGAGCTCTTGCAAGATGACTTCCCTCACAGGCACTGACTGGGTTTAATTTTGCTATTTGTGTTAGTGCATCATGGGTCCTCAGCCTGTCATTATGTAACTTTTAACACTTGAGGAAATATTGATTTGTTTTCAAATGATCGCAGTTTTTAAATTACAGTTTGCAATTCATTCGATCTGCTGCTCTATTTGGTAATCACTCAATGGTATTATGTTGTAATTCTGGTTTTAATTCTTGGTGGTATTATAATCAATGTAGTTCTAGTGTTAATTCCTGGTGGAATTACAATCAATTTTATTCTCGTATTAATTCCTTTTTTTTAACTATTAATTCACGGGATGTTAGAATCTCTGGCGAGGTCTGCATTTATTGCCCATCCTAGCAGCCCTTGAGAAGGTGGTGGTGAGCCACCTTCTTCAACCGCTGCAATCCGTGTGGTGAAGGTGCTCCACCGTGCTGTTAGGTAGGGGGTTTCAGGATTTTGTCCCAGCAACCATGAAGGAACGCCAATATATTTCCAAGTCAGAATGTTGTGTGACCTGGAAGAGAACTTGGAGGGGATTGTGTTCCCATATAACTGTTACCCTTGTTTTTCTAAGTGGTAGAGGCCATGGGTTTGGAAGGTGCTGTTAAAGAAACCTTCATGAGTTGCCACCTGTTGTAACTTGCAAATAATTTAGATTAGATTAGATTAGATATACAGCACTGAAACAGGCCCTTCGGCCCACCGAGTCTGTGCCGACCATCAACCACCCATTTATACTAATCCTACACTAATCCCATATTCCTACCAAACATCCCCACCTGTCCCTATATTTCCCTACCACCTACCTATACTAGTGACAATTTATAATGGCCAATTTACCTACCAACCTGCAAGTCTTTTGGCAGGAAACCGGAGCACCCGGAGAAAACCCATGCAGACACAAGGAGAACTTGCAAACTCCATACAGGCAGTACCCAGAATCGAACCCGGGTCCCTGGAACTGTGAGACTGCGGTGCTAACCACTGCGCCACTGTGCCGCCCAAGTACACACTGCAGTCTCAGTGTGCTGATGGTAGAGGGAGGGAACGTTTAAGGTGGTGGATGGGGTGCAAATCAAGCAGACTGTTTTGTTCTGGATGGTATCAAGCTTCTTGAGTATTGTTAGAGCTGCACCCATCCAGACAAGTGGAGAATATTCTAACACACTCCTGACTTTTGCCTTGTAAATGGCAGAAAAGCTTTAAGGAGTCAGGAGGTGAGTTACTTGCCACAGAATTCCCAGCCTCTGACCTGCTCTTATAACCACAAGATTTATTACATTATTATTTATTACTCCAATTAAATTTCTGGTCAATGGTGCCCTCCAGGATGTTGATGATGGGAGATTCAGCGTTGGTAATGCCAATGAATGTCAAAGGCGGGGAGTAGTTAGACTCTATCTGGAGATGGTCATTGCCTGGTACTTATGTGGCATGAATTTGACTAGTCAGTTATCAGTCCAAACATGGATGCCGTCCAAGTCTTGCAGCATTCAGGCACATATTGTTTCATTATCTGAGTAATTGTGAATGGAACTGAATACTGCAATCATCAGCAAACATCCCCACTTCTGACCTGATGATGGAGGGAAGGTCACTGATGAAGTTGCTGAAAATGGTTGGGCCTAGGACACTGCCCCGAGGAACTCCTGCATCAATGTCCTAGGGCTGAGATGATTGGTCTTCAACTACTACAACCATCTCCCTTTGTCATAGAATCATAACGGCACAGAAGGAGGCCATTCGGCCTAATGCATCCATACCGGCTCTCTGTAGAGCAATCCAATCAGTCCCATTCTTCTGCTCAATCCCCATAGCCCTGTAAGTTTATTTCCCTCAAAAGCCCATTCAATTTTCTTTTGAAATCACTGATCGTCTCCTCTTCCACCACTCTCATAGACAGTGAGTTCCAGGTCATTACCATTCACTGCATAAAAACATATTCCTCACATTCCTCCTGCATCTCTTGCCCAAAACCTTAAATCTGTGTCCCTTAATCCTTATACCATCAGATAATGGGAATAGCTTTTCTTTGTCTACCCAATCCAAACCTGTCATAATCTTGTACACTTCTATCAAATCTCCCCTGAATCCCCTTTGCTCCACAGAGAACCCCAGCTTTTCCAACCTAAACATGTAGCAAAAATCTCTCATCCCTGGAACCATTCTGGTAAATTTCCTCTTCACCTTCTCCTTCCTAAAGTGTAGTGACCTGAATTGGACGCAATACTCTGTGCCCTAACCAGAGCTTTATAAAGGTTCAGCATAACTTCTCTGCTTTGGTACTCAATATCTCTATGAAGCCCAAGATTCCATATGCTTTGCTAAGCACTCTTTCAACCTGTCCTGCCATTTTAAAGATCTATGCACATGAGCGGCCCAGACTCCTCTGTCCCGGTACACTCATTAGAAGAGTACCTTTTGTCTATATTACCTCTCCTTATCCTTTTTGCCAAAATGCATCACCTCATACTTCTCTATTAAATTCCATTCTGCTAGCCTATCTATGTCCTGTTGCAGTTGATTGGTATCATCATAGTGCTCAAATTTTCCCCCGATCCCCACTGACTTCAGTTTTACTTGGGCTCCTTGCTGTCACACTCAGTCAAAGGCGAGCTTAATTCAAGAACGGATGCCTCTGAAATTCAGCTCTTTTGTCCATATTTGGAGCAAGGCTGTAATATGGTCTAGAGCTGAATGGATAAAAGCAAAATACTGCAGATGCTGGAAATCTGAAATAAAAACAAGAGATGCTGGAAATACTCAGCAGGTCTGGCAGCATCTGTGGAGAGAGAAGCAAAGTTAACGTTTCAGGTCAGTAACCCTTCATCAGAACATTGGTCAGTATTGCTTCATAGCACTACTGACAACAGCTTCCATCATTTCGCTGATGATTGAGAGTAGGTTGATGGGGCAGTAACTGGCCAGTTTGCATTTGTCCTGCTTGTTGTGGACAATTGTGGGCAATATTCCACTTTGTCTATGGATATCACCGAGCGGCTAGAGAACATTCTGGAGGGCGAGGGTGCACGGCTGGAGGTCGTGGTCCACATCGGTACCAACAATATAGAAAGTAGGAGGGATAGGGTCCTGCATGCTGAGTTTAGGGAGTTAGGAATGAGATTAGCAAACAGGACCGCAAGGGTAGTAATCTCCAGATTATTTCCAAGGCCACGTGCTAGTGAGTATAGTAATAGGAAAATATACCAGATGAATGCGTGGCTGGAAAGTTGGTGCAGGAGGGAGGGATTCAGATTTCTGGGGCATTGGGACCGGTTCTGGGGAAGGTGGGGCCAGTACAAACCAGACAGTCGGCACCTGAACAGGACTGGGACAAATATCCTTCCAGGAAGGTTTGCTCGTGGTGTTGGGGACGGTTTAAACTAGATTGGCAGGGGGATGGGAACCTGACCGCCATCTTAGATAGGACAATTTCAGGGCAGGGAACTGGACGTGGAAAATCAGCAAAATTAGCGAGTGGCTCTGAAAGGCAGAAGAAGCAAAGGTTAAAAAGTGTGCAACACAGGAATTTCACAGTGTTAAAGGGTATTTATTTAAATGAAAGGAGTATAGTAAATAAAGCCGATGAGTTGAGGGCACAGATAGACATATGGCAACATGATATCGTAGCTATAATGGAACCTTGCTTAAAGAGGGACAAGAATGGCAGCTCAACATCCCTGGATATCGAGTTTTCAGGCATGATAGAGAGGGAGATAAAAAAAAAAGCAGGGGGTGTAGCATTTTTAGTTAAGAATCAATAACAGCTTTGAGGAGGGACGATATGCTAAATGAATCATCAATCGAGGCCATATGGGTGGAGCTCAGAAATAAAAAGGGGGCAGCTACATTACTGGGAGTGTACTATAGACCCCCAAATAGTGAGAGGGAGATTGAAGAACCAATATGTAGGCAGACTTCTGAGTGCAAAAACTTTAGGGCAATAATAGTTGGGGATTTCATCTACCCCAATATCAACTGGGATACAAACAGTGTAAAGGGCACAGAGGGGACAAAATTCTTGAACTGCGTTCAAGAGAACTTTTTTAGCCATCACATAACAAGCCCAACGAGAGGGGCGCAATTCTAGATTTCGTCTTCGGTAATGAAGCTGGACAAGTGGATGAAGTAACAGTGGGTGACTATTTTGGAGATAGTGACCATAATACAGTTAGTTTTAGCATAATCATGGAAAAGAACAAAGATAAAACAGAAGCAAAGGTTCTAAATTGGGGGAAGGCAAATTTTACGAAACTGAGAGGTGATCTGCCAAAAGTAGACTGGATACAGCTACTTGAAGGAAAATCAGTGGCAAACCAGTGGGAGGCATGCAAGAGCAAGATACTACAGGCACAGTGTAGGCATGTCCCCACAAAGATTAAGGGTGGTACCACCCAAATCTAGAGCCTCCTGGTTATCTAAAAGCTTACAGGGTAAGTTAAAGCAAAAATAGAAAGCTTATGATGATCACAAATATCTTAATACTTTAGAATGCCTAGAGGAATATAGAAAGTGCAGGGTTAAGTAAAAAAAGAAAATTAGAAAAGCAAAGAGAGGACATGAAGAATTATTGGCAGGTAAAATAAAGGAAAACCCGAAGATGTTTTATCAGTACATTAAAAGCAAGATGATAATTAAGGAAAGGGTAGGGCCTATCAGTGATGTACAAGGGAACTTATGCATGGTTGCAGAAGATGTGGTCAGGGTTCTTAATGAGTTTTTTGTCTCTGTCTTCATAAAGGAGAGGGTTGATGCAGACATTATAGTTAAAGAGAAGTGTGAAATATTAGATATGATAAGCATAATGAGAAAGGAAGTGCTTGAGGGTCTGACATCCCTGAAAGTGGATAAATCGCCAGGACCGGATGGATTGCATCCCAGGTTGTTAAAGAAGTCAGGGAGGAAATAGTGGATGAGCCGAGGATCATCTTCAAATTCCGACTAGATACAGGCAAGGTACCAGATGATTGGAGGTCTGTGAATGTTGTAGCATTGTTTTAAAAAGGTGTGAGGGATAAGCCAGGTGGTGGGTATACTGTTAGAATCTATTCTGAGGGACAGGATAAACCGTCACTTAGAAAGACATGGATTAATCAGGGATAATCAGCATGGATTTGTTAGGGGAAGGTCAGGTCTTACTAACTTGATTGAGTTTTTTGAGGAAGTGACAAGGAGGATAGATGAGGGTAGTGCAGTGGATGTGGTTTATATGGATTTTAGTAAGGCATTTGACAAGGTCCCGCATGGCAAACTGGTCAGTAGGATGAAAGCCAATGGGATACAGGGGAAGGTGGCAGGTTGGATCCAGAATTGGCTCAGTGACAGGAAACAAAGGGTAGTAATCGACGGATGTTTTTGTGAATGGAAAGCAGTTTCCAGTGGCATTCCACAGGTCTCAATGTTGGGTCCCTTGCTGTTTGTGATATATATTAATGATTTGGACTTAAATGTGGGTGGCATGATTGGGAAATTTGCTGATGACACAAAAATTAGCCATGTATTTAATAGTGAGGAGGAAAGCCATGGACTCCAGAATAATATCAATGGTTTGGTTAAGTGGGCAGAAAAGTGGAAAATGGAATTCAATCCAGAAAAGTGTGAGGTATTGCACTTGGGGAGGGCAAATAAAGTGAGGAATATACAATAAATGGGAGGATATTGAGAGGGGTAGAAGAAGTGAGAGGCCTTGGAGTGCATGTGCACAGGTTCCTAAAGGTGGCAGGACAGGTGGATAGAGTGGTGAAGAAGGCATATGGATTGCTTTCCTTTATTGGCTGAGGTATAGAGTACAAAAGCAGGAACTGTATTGAGCATTGGTTAGGCCACAGCTGGAGTATTGCATACAGTTCTGGTCATCACATTATAGAAAGGACAAAATTGCTTTGGAGTACAGAGGAGATTGACAAGAATGTTACCAGGGCTTGAAGGTTGCAGCTATGAGGAAAGATTGGATAGGCTAGGGTTGTTTTCCCTGGAACTGAGAAGGCTGAGGTGTGACTTGATTGAGGTGTACAAAATTATGAGGGGCCTGTTTCCTCTGGCAGGGAGATCAGTTACCAGGGGGCACAGATTTAAGGTGATTGGTAGAAGGATTAGAGGGGAAACCTTTTCACCCAGAGGGTGGTGGGTGTCTGGAATTCACTGCCATGAATGGTGGTGGAGGCAGAGACCCTCAATTCTTTTAAAAGGTTCCTGTACATGTACCTGAAGTGCTGTAACCTGCGGGGCTATAGACCAGGTGCTGGAAGGTGGGATTAGTTTGGGCAGATAATTTATTCGGCTGGCGCAGACACGATGGGCAGAATGGTCTCCTTCTGTGCTATACTTTTTCTATGGATCTATGGTTCGATAGATGCCAATGCTGTAGCTGTACCAGAACAGGTTGGCTAGAGGCACGGCTAGTTCTGCAGCACAGGTCTTCAGCGCTCCAAGCAGAACATTGTCGGTGCCTATAGCTTTTGCTGTCTCTAGTGCACTCACAAATTTTTTGATGTAATGTTGAGCAAATTTATGGGGATGGGGGTGTGTGTGTGTGTGGAGAGGGATGGGTGTGTGTGTGTGTGTGTGTGTGTGTGTGTGTGTGGAGGGGGATGGGGGTGTGTGTGTGTGTGTGTGTGGAGGGGGATGGGGGTGTGTGTGTGTGTGTGTGTGGAGAGGGATGGGGGTGTGTGTGTGTGTGTGTGTGTGTGTGTGGAGGGGGATGGGGGTGTGTGTGTGTGTGTGTGTGGAGAGGGATGGGTGTGTGTGTGTGTGTGTGTGTGTGTGGAGAGGGATGGGGGTGTGTGTGTGTGTGTGTGTGTGTGTGTGTGTGTGTGTGTGTGTGTGTGTGTGTGTGTGTGTGTGTGTGTGGAGAGGGATGGGGGTGTGTGTGTGTGGAGGGGGATGGGGGTGTGTGTGGAGAATTTATGGGCAACACAGTGGCGCAGTGGTTAGCACCGCGGCCTCACAGCTCCAGGGACCCGGGTTCGATTCTGGGTACTGCCTGTGCGGGGTTTGCAAGATCTCCCTGTGTCTGCGTGGGTTATCGCCGGGTGCTCCGGTTTCCTCACACCTCCAAAGACTTGCAGGTTGATAGGTAAATTGGCCTGTAAATTGTCCCTAGTGTAGGTAGGTGATAGGGAATATGGGATTACTGTAGGGTTAGTATAAATGGGTGGTTGTTGGTCGGCACAGACTCGGTGGGCCGAAGGGCCTGTTTCAGGGCTGTATCTCTAAATAAATAAAAATAAATAAATAAATTGAATTGGCAGAAGACTGGCATCTGTGATGGTGGGAACCTCAGGAAAAGGCAAATATGGATCATCCACTCTGCACTTCTGGCAGAAGGTGTGGCAGTATTAAAATCAATAGAGTTCCATTGTTAATTTTTGTTGGTATTAAAATCAATGTTAAACTAGTCTTAACTTCAGTGCTAAATCTGATTTCAGCAGCTATTATCTCTACCCTGGGATGAGAGGATTGTCCTATGATGAGAGGTTGAGTAAATTGGGTCTATATTCTCTGGAGTTCAGAAGAATGCGAGGTGATCCCATTGAAACATACAAAATTCTGAAGGGGCTGGATAGGGTAGACACTGAGAGGTTGTTTCCCCGGCTGGGGAACCTAGAACACGGGCGCACAGTCTCAGGATAAGGGGATCATCATTTAGGACTGAGATGAGGAGAAATTTCTTCACTCAAAGGGTTGTGAATGTTTGGAATTCTCTACCCCAGAAGATTGTGGAGGCTCCATTGTTGAATATATTTAAAGCTGAGATAGACAGATTTTTCATCTCTCAGGAAATCAAGGGATATGGGGAGTGGGTGAGAAAGTGGAGTTGAAGCCGAAGATTAGCCATAATCGTATTGAATGGCAGAGCAGGCTTGATGGGCCATATGGTCTACTCCTGCTCCTATTTCTTATGTTCTTATGTACCTTTGTGACACTTTAAGTACTGCCAATCCAGCAGCAGCTTCAGTCTCTGGGGTGAGTTACATGCCCTGAAGAATTATCCTAGGTTTAAGCACAAGAAACAGAGTTAAGAAAAAAAAAAACAATAAAATGGCCAGAAAGGTCTTTTCCCATTTTGCCCCCCAGCCTGAAAGGTATCCCACTCTCATTCCACATGGCTAAGATGGAGATGCACCTGTAGGATCTGGACATAAAATCTCCACAGGGTCTGACTTAAGGTTGGCCTAAAATCATTTCTATCTGTGCCGTTAGATGTATTCACAGAGCAAATAGAAAAAAACTTGTATTTATAAAACTCCTTTCATAACCTCAGGACATTTCTGTAAAGCTCAAGAGCTTTACAGTTCATGAAGTACATCTGAAGTGTAGCCATTATTGAATTGTAGGAAATGCAGCAATCAATTTGTGTACAGCAAGCTCCTACAAACAGCAACCAAATAAATGACCAGATAATCTTTTTTTAGGGCTGCCAGTTGAGGGATAAATATTGGTCAGGACACCAGGGAACATTCACCTCCCTTCTTTTATATAGTGGAATGTGATCTTTTACATCCACCTCAGAGGGCAGCCAAAACCTCGGTTTAACATCTCATCCTAAAATAGGATCTCCGACAGTGCAGCATTGCCTCAATACTGCACTGGTGTGTCAGCCTAGATTATATGCTGAAGACTTGATTCCTGTCTGCTAAAACTGCTCACTATACCAGGATCATCATGTAATGCAAAGATAACCCCCTGGCTTCATTTCTCTATGCAAACCATCTTCTTAAACCCCTCTCCCTTGTCTCCTCCACCATCACCTCCAACACTAAGTGTGAGGAGCTCATGGATTTCTTTGTCACTAGGATCGAGACCATCTGAACAGCTGCCTCTGCCACATCCCTTCCTTCCACTATCCCACTTAGCCAAGCTTCCTATAGTGCTAAAACAAAAGTAAAATACTGCGATATTGGAAATCTGAAATAAAAACAGAAAATGCTAGAAATACTCAGCAGGTCTGGCAGCACCTGTGGAGAGAGAAGTAGAGTTAAGGTTTCAGGTCTGTGACCACACCATTAACACTCCCTTTGCTTTTGTCCCATGACATCTCTGTCTTTAATCTCTCCTGGACAATCAGGCAGAGTCAACATGATTTCCGTTTGTGAAAGGGAAATCGTGTTTAACCAATTTATTGGAGTTCTTTGAAGAACTAACATATGCTATGGATAAAGGGGAACCAGTGGATGTACTGTACTTAGATTTCCAGAAGGGAATTGATAAGGTGCCACATCAAAGATTATTGCGGAAAATAAAAGCTCATGGTAACATATTGGCATGGACAGAAGATTGGCTAAATAACAGGAAACAGAGAGTAGGCATAACTGGGTCATTTTCTGATTAGAAAGATGAAACAATAGGTGTGCCACAGGGATTAGTGCTGGGGCCTCAACTTTTTATAATTTATATAAATGACTTGGATGAAGGGACCAAAGGTACGGTTGCTAAATTTGCTGATGACATAAAGATAGGTAGGAAAATAAGGATATAAGGAGGCTACAAAGGGATATAGATAGGTTAAGTGAGTGGGCAAATATCTGGCAAATGGAGTATAATGTGGGAAAATGTGAAATTGTCCATTTTGGCATGAAGAATAAAAAAGAAGCATATTATCTAAATGGTGAGAGATTGCAGAACTTGGAGATGCAGAGGGATCTGGGTGCCCTAGTGCACGAATCGCAAAAGGTTAGTATGCAGGCACAGCAAGTAATTAGGAAAGCTAGTAAAAAGTTATCAATTATTGTGAGGGGAATTCAATACAAAAGTAGGAAGGTTATGCTTCATTTATACAGGGCATTGATGAGACCACATCTGGAGTACAGTGTACAATATTGGTTTCCTTATTTAAGGAAGGATGTAAATGCATTGGAAGCAGTTCAGAAAAGGTTTACTAGACTAATACCTGGAATGGGCAAGTTGTCTTATGAGGAAAGGTTGAACAGGCTAGGCTTGTATCCACTGGAGTTTAGAAGTGTAAGATTGAAATGTATAAGATCCTGAGGGGTCTTGACAGGCTGGATGTGGAAAGGATATTTCCCCTTGTGGGAGAATCTAGAACTAGGGGTGACTGTTTTAAAATAAGAGGTCTCCCATTTAAGCCTGAGATGAGGAGAATTTTTTTTCTCTCAGAGGGTTGTGAGTCTTTGGAACTCTCTTCCTCAAAAGGTGGTGATAGCAAAGTCTTTGAATATTTTTAAGGCAGAGGTAGATAGATTCTTGATAAGCAAGGGGGTGAAAAGTTATTGGGGGTAGGTGGGAATGTGGAGTTGAGGTTACAATCAGATCAGCCATGATTTTGTTGAATGGCGGAGCAGGCTTGAGCGGCCAAGAGGCCTACTCCTGCTCCTAATTCGTATGTTCATACATATGTTCATATGTTATGCCCTCTGCCCGATCACACACCTTCCCTTTTGTTCCCTTGCCCCCACTCTGCTTCACTTGCTTAAAACCTGTTACATTTTTAACCTTTGCCAATTCAGATGAAAGGTCACAGAGCTGAAAGGTTAACTCTGCTTCTCTCTCCACAGATGCTGCCAGACCTTTTCAGCTACCAGAGTATTTCCAGTATTTTCTGTTTTTATTTCTTATAATGCTCCCCACTGCCTTAGCCCTGAATTCACATCATTCTCATGTTTTTCTCATATCTCCCCTCATGCCCTCTCTGAACTCATCTTGTCCATGAGACCCACTTCCTGTTCCCTCAATCCTATTACCAATAAACTGCTGATCACCCAACTTCCCCTCCTGGTCCCCATGTCATCCAATATTGTAAACCATTCTCTCTCTTAGGTGCTGTCCGTCTCTCCTTTAAATCTGCCTGCATCTTGCCTTTTCTCAAATAACCAACCCTTACTAACTATCATCCCACCTCCAACCTCCCTTTTCTCTCCAAAGTCCTTGAATGCATTGTCGCCTTCCAAATCCGTTCCCATCTTTCCAGGAACTCCATTTCGAATCCCTCCAATCAGGTTTCCGACCCTGCCACAGTACCGAAACAACGCTTATCAATGTCATAAATGACATCCTCTGTGACTGCGACAAAGGTAAACTTTCCCTCCGCATCCTTCTCGACCTGTCTGCAGCTTTTGACATGATTGACCACACCATCCCCCTCCAATGCCTCTCCACAGTTGTCCAACTGGGTGGGACTGCTCTCACCTGGTTCCATTCTTATCTATCCAATCATAGCCAGAGAATCACTTGCAATGGCTTCTCTTCCTGCTCCCGCACTGTTACCTCTGGTCTCCCAGAGGATCTATCCTTGGCCCCCTCCTATTTCTCATCTACATCCAGCCCCTCCGCGACATCATCCAAAATCCCAGCGTTAGTCTTTACATGTATGCTGGCAACTCTCAGCTCTACCTCACCACCACTTCTCTCAATTCCTCCACTGCTGCAAAATTATCAACCTGCTTTTTCAACACCCAGGGCTGGATGAGCATAATTTTCCTCCAATTAGATATTGGGAAGACTGAAAGCCATTGACACCACTCCAAACTCTGTTCCCTAGCTACCGACTCCATCTCTCTTTCTGGCAACAGTCTGAGATTAAGCCAGTCTGTTCGCAACCTTGGTGTCACATTTGACCCCAAGATGAGTTTCCAACCTCATATTTATGCCATCACTAAGACCGCCCATTTCCGCTTCCATAACATCGCCTGACTTCGCCTCTGTCCCAGCTCATCTGCTGCTAAAACCCTCATTCATGCCTTTGTTATCTCTAGACTTGACGAATTCCAACGCACTCCTGGCTGGTCTCCCACATTCTACTCTCCATAAACATGAGGTAATCCAAAACTGTGCTGCTCATGTCTGAACTCGCACCAAGTCCCGTTCCCCTATCACCCCTGTGCTTGTTGACCTACATTGGCTCCCGGTCAAGCAACGACTTGACTTAAAAATTCTGATCCTTGTTATCATATCCCTCCATGGTCTCACCTCTCCCTATCTCTGTAATCTCCTCCAGCCCCACAACACTCCAAGATATCAGCACTCCTCTAATTCTGGCCTCTTGCACATCCCTGATTTTAACTGCTCCACCATTTGTGGCAAGGCCTTCAGCTGCCTACACCCCAAGCTCTGGAATACCCTCCCTACACCTCTCTGCCTCACTTTCGTCCTTTATGACACTCCTTAAAACCTACCTCTTTGACCAAGCTTTTGGTCATCTGATCTAATATTTCCTTTTTGTGTCTCGGTTCATACTTTGTTTTGTAATGCCGCTGTGCAGCGCCCTGGGATTCCTTATTATGTTAAGGGCACTATATAAATAGAAGTTGCTGTTTCTGGAATGGGAATTGAATCCACAGCTTTCTGCCACAGAGGCAATAGTGCTACCACTGAGCCACAGATGACAATGATATCCTAACTGTCAACAGCAGTAGAGAAGAGTCAGGCAAGAACACCAGGAAATGCTTCAGATTAATTGAGCAAATGTTGACTGCTGAGCTGTTACTGTTACCCAAGCTGCTCTACCTTAGCCCTTGGAAGTATTTACAGTACTTTTCATCTGCACGGAAACAGAATAAACTCTTATCCAGGGCTTTCATTCAAGGTACTAGAATCTCAGTGCTCTCGAAGCAGTTAATTGTAGAAAGTTTACTTCCTCCTGCATTCTGGTTTAGTAGGAATCCAGAACCAGCTCCATACCACAGTGCTGTGTCCTTCTGTGAGGAGGGGAGGGTATTGCTATTCTGAGTATTCCAGATTTGCTCTAATTTGGAACTGCTTGTGATGAACTATGTTAGCTGTTGAAAACGTAAATGTCAATGTAGTTCTACTCCAGAAAGCCAGGCGGTGAAGTACAGAACTGGAGTCTAATCTTTACACACTTGGTATGCTTTTATTTACAGAGATACACATTGCAAACATCCACCTCCAAACCCAAGAACCACAGTTTCAGTCTCTCCTATATATAGGAGCACAAATGAATCTCCAGTTAATACCCACCATCTGCACGCAATTAAATACGTAATTACTATACAATTAATACATGTGATCTAAATGTCCTGTGAGCCACATATGAATATTATGCATTAACCCGTGCAGACAGGGATGGTTAAAGAGGTATCACTCTTAATAAAATTACCTGTCATCCTTCATTCAGTGGTAACACTCTCACTTGTCAGTCAGAAGATTCAAACTCCACTCCAGAGACTTGAACACATAAGGCAAGATTTTAACTCATTCAAAACCCACCCACTTGCACAGAGATAAAATCAGGCCTATGGTCTAGGCTGACACTCCAATGCAGTACTAAGGAAGTCTGCACTGATGGAAGTTCAGTCTTTTGGATGAGGCATTAAACCAAGGCCCTGTCTGCCCTTTTAGGTGGACATAAAACATCCCATGGCACTATTCTAAGAACAGCAGGGGTGTTCTCTTGGTGTACCAGCCAATACTAATCCCTCAATCAACACCACTAAAAATAGATTATCTAATTGCACTGTTGTTTGTGGGATCTTGCTGTGCACAAAATGGCTGCCATGTGTTCCTACATTACAACAGTGACTGCACTTCATAAAGTACTTTAGTAGCTCTAAAGCGCATTGGGATATCAGTTTGTGAATGGCACTATGTAATAAATTAAGTTAGATCAGCTATGCCATCTTCTTTGCTATTCTTAGACTGAGCAGTGATGTTCGTCCAATTGCTGTTGGCTATAGGGTGTAAGAGACATTATGTGATGATGTTTGTGATTATACTTGATACTGTATGAAATTCATTGTTTGAGGGACATCGTGGTATTTTGATTGTGAAATAATTTCTGAATCCTTTAAAATCAGTTCTCCCTGTGACCACGTGGGTTTTCGCCGGGTGCTCCGGTTTCCACCCACAGCCAAAGACTTGCAGGTTGATAAGTAAATTGGCTATTGTAAATTGCCCCTAGTGTAGGTAGGTGGTAGGGAATATGGGATTACTGTAGGGTTAGTATAAATGGGTGGTTGTTGGTCGGCACAGACTCGGTGGGCCGAAGGGCCTGTTTCAGTCCTGTATCTCTAAATAAAAATAAAATAAAATAAAAAAAATAAAAATAAAAATCTCACTAGCTGTGTTGCTCCTCCAGGTTGGCGCCAAAGCCAACACCAACACTGGTGCTGGCATGTTCTTGTCAGGTCATGTAAGTAAGTCTGTGACCTAGCAGTATGCAGTCACCTTGTGCTGTCTGCTGACTTGGTGTTTCTTTCTTCCACAATTCATGGGTCATAGATGAAAAGGAATCGACATGGCGGTTACATAGAAATATAGAAAATAGGAGCAGGAGTAGGCCATTCGGCCCTTCGAGCCTGCTCCGCCATTCATTATGATCATGGCTGATCATCCAACTCAGTACCCTGTTCCCGCTTTCGCCCCATACCCTTTGGTCCCTTTAGACCCAAGAGTTATATCTAACTCCTTCTTGAAAACATACAATGTTTTGGCCTCAACTGCTTTCTGTGGGGTAGCAAATTCCACAGGCTCACCACTCTCTGGGTGAAGAAATTTCTCCTCATCTCAGTCTTGAAAGGTTTACCCCATATCCTTAGATTATAACCCCTGGTTCTGGACTCTCCCACCATCGGGAACATCCTTCCTGCGTCTACCCCATCAAGTCCTGTTAGAATTTAATTATGCGCAGTAGGCTGCTAAACCATGGGCATGTCGTGAATTTAGTTACCACAGTGCAGCATATTTTCTCTCTATGATGCTCAACCAAGTTCACATTAAAATATTGTTAAAATGTATTGTAACATTGTAAAATTAAGCGAAGTATGAGCACATGTAAGGAGATCAGCAAAGTTTTTGCTCAGGTGTTAATTTTTCTGGTCACTTTTTTCTGTTATTTCCATCCGACAGACCCTTGCTGTGCACAAGTTGGCTGCTACAGTTCCTGACATAACAGGAGTGACTGCACTTCAAAAAGAAGTACTTCAATAGCTATAAATTGTTTTGAGACATACCGGGATCATGAAAGGCCAAGTAAGTCAGAGGAGAGCAAGGCAAGTAAAGGGAGACTAAAACAAAGTGAAAGGATGAACAGAGACAGGAACAATGAGGCTGATTGGGACAAAGTAGCAACTGAGAGATACAGGCAAGAGGATGCCACACCCTGGTCTGGGTGTTTTTAAACTAATGGCCATTGAGCCTAACAAGCTGAGGAGCAAAATTGTTTCACCTTTACTGTTCATACAATTACTTTAGATCATTCTCACTTGGAAACAAATGCAGGAAAAGTTGCATTATGATCTAGGAACAATGCCTTGTTTATTTTCTACTCTACTTTGCTTTTTATATGCTACTGGAACATTGATTAGACTGCACTTTATAATGGAGTGTAAGAGCATGTGGAAGTGCTGAAATGCTAGAAATGCAACTGACAGCACAAATTATGCCAGATGTCATACTGCTCTTTACAACTACTTGTCATTCAGCCACTGACTCTTTTAAAAGGTCAATTGGCTCATTCCAGCCTTGGCAACGCAGTTAATTGGCTTGTTTACACTAAGAATTCAGCTGAAATCCAGAAAAAGTATTCTATTGTCAAGAAAATATGCTATAGCAAATGAGAATTTTTGATTCATTGGTTGGAAACCTACATTAAACTTTTAAAAAGGAACTGGGATCCTACAGTTAACTTTCAAAACGCTGGCAGCCAAGATGGCCACCACAATTTGCACTGAAATACCTCACATTCCAGGACATCGAATTGAAGCCGCATGTCTAACGAGATTCCATCCAGGACAATGTCTCATGAATTTGGAATCAGCTAACAGCTTTACTTCTAATTACAAAACATTCAAAGCTATCTTGGAACATTAACAGAGGAGTCATACCTCCAGGGGATGAACACTGAAACAATGAGACCCTAGAGAGATTGAAACTACCTAAACTCGAATCTAATTAAATTGCAAACGGGGACATTGGATAATCATGTGACCGTCTCCCCATCTGTGGAAAAACTAGCAGTCTTTGAAAAAGAACAAGCTCCAGAGACTTTGAAGCAGAAAAGCTTCGAGTACTAACCAGACAAGACCCCCAGTGGGGGCTGTGTGTGTGTGTGTCTCTCTCTCCCTCTCCAGATAACATCGCAAGTTTGAAACGTGTCTGCAACTGCAGAACATCCAAGTCTACCATTGCTACAGACATAGACCCCGGGGAAGAAAGCCACCTACAACTCTGTCTCCAAGAAAAACCTGAACCAGGTGGGCCAGCGAGAAAGTGCACTTCTACCAACCAGAGACTTCAAGATCACAACTTTATCCAAAAGACAACGGAGTTATCCGACCCCACAGACTGTATATTATTTTTACTGGTTCTGGACTCTAATCCAAACCAGACTATTTCTTATCACTCTGTACCCTACTTGTATGTGTGATTCCCATGTGTGTGTGTGAGTGAAAGTGTAGCGTAGTTCTATTATTTTAACTAGATCGGGTTTAGTTTTTTTCAGGTACAATAAACTCACCTCTTTCTTGTTTAAACTCAAGAAAATCTGTTCGATTGGTTCTTTTACAATCACAACAAAGGTAAAAGATAAAACACTCACTGAGGTAGTAAGCACTGTTTTAAAAGGAATAAACCCTATTGCGGTCAAACAAGGAGAAGGACAAGAGGGGAGCCTTATGACCACCCCCCTCCCCTCACCTGATTGTAACAATATGTATGGAAAACACACCAAATGTGTACAAATAATAAATCAACAAATTTACCATGAGCCCCCAACAGACACTGGATCTAGCCGATAAGGGCCCACTTTTTCCCACTTAGTCAAAAAGCAAACGAAATACCAGTTTTTATTGCAATTTCATATGATCCCCCCCAAATATGCAAAATGCACGGTGATGTTATTGAAGAAGTTGAAGCTGTCTCAAGTACTCCAAGAACCTGACGGAAAGGTATAGAAGAATGCAAAAAAGCACAAACGTATAGCATAAAATTTTGATTAAACAGGACACCTCCATATGGAGTCATAGTTAAAGATAGGCTGTTATGCTTCTCACTTTTTCCAACAGCTTTTTCCTTTGTTAACAGCTTGACAATAGTTTCCGTAGGTGGATTGTTTCCCCTAAGAACTGAAACCTGTGTTTATTTTACTTACTGCCATTCCTAGTTCTAAAGATGAATCTCAATCATAGTAAATTGCTTAATGGAATGCGTAGAAGATGTCTAATGCTCCTGCCAATCTGAAACACAGAACAGATCACAACGTTTGACCACTTTGTACTACTGACAAATTTTATTTATAAATAAAACTCGATTCACAAAACTAATACAGGCAAAATAAATAGCACAATACTTATAGCATCTTTCACGATCACAGGATGTCCCAAAGCACTTTACACTCATTGAAGTACTTTTGAAGTGTAGTCACTGTTGTGACGTAGGAAACATGGCAGCGCACACAAATAGTAATGAAATAAATGACCAAGTCATCTATTTTAGGTGTTAGTTGCAGGACAAATGTTGGCCAAAACAGCAGGCAAATTACCTTGTAAAGTGCATAAAGGACAAATGGATCTATTCTTTACAAATATTAGGGTTTTTTTGATGTGTAAGTTAAATAGTACAGCAGATGCTGTTTTTGGCTTTTCTTGCAACAGAATAGTTTCAGAGGATAATCAAACAAATTTTCTCCTATTCCTTGGTAAACTGAATGCAATCTCAACGTCCCATATTTCAGGATGAGACACATTCGCTGTACTTCACTTAGTTAGTAGCTCCCTTGCCTATGACTCTGTTGCCCTTCACTTTGCAAGTCCCTCTTTATCTCCCATCCTCACATGATAGACTGGTATCTGCGACATAACAGTCTGGCAACTAATTTTGTGGAGATGGTGGTGCACTAGTAATCCAGAGGTCCAGGCTAATGCCCTGGGGACACAGATTCAAATCCCACCACAGCAGCTTGTGGAATTTAAATTCAATTAATCAAGAAAAATCTGGAATTGAAAGCTAGTCTCAGTTACAGTGCCATGAAACTATCATTGATTGTCGTAAAAACCCATTTGGTTCATTAATGTCCTTTAGGGAATTTAGGGAAGGAAATCTGCTGTCCTCACCTGGTCTGGCCTTCATGTGAATGCAGACCCACAGCAATGTGGTTGACTTTTAACTGCCCTCTGAAATGGCCTAGCAAGCCACTCAGTTGTTAAGGGCAATTAGGGATGGGCAACAAATGCTGGCCTTTACAGCGATGCCCACATCCCTTGAAAGAATAACAAAAAAGAGCTATCCTAGCTATTTAAATATATGTAAAAGCAAAGGCAAAAAAATCCTATTTTTAATCACAGTCAGTACCAGACATATATGTTGGTGAAGAGAACCAGAAGGTGCTGTAGTTGAAAATATGTGCTAAAAACATACTTGAGACTGCTCGACTTCTTCAATATATCACCATGCATTTTGCGTATTTGGGAGTCATTTGCAAGAGAAGTGTTAGCTAGGTTTTAGCATGTAAGGTAAAAGTAAGATTAAGAGGACCCTGTAAATTATATTATGCATGTCATAATGGGAAAGAAAATGTGATGCAGGAATAAATTTCTACTCACTAAATCACCTTTTCTCAATTCTTTCTGTTCTTATGTTTAAAGGCAAGACCTGAGCACATAGTCCAGGTGAAGCTCCAGTGCAGTACTGAGGGAGTGCTGCACTGTTGGAGGTGCCATATGCCCTCTCAGGTAATTACAAAAGATCACATGGCACTATTCAAAGAAGAGCAGAAGAGTTCTCCAGGTATCCTATATATGTATCCCTCAATCAATGTCACTTAAAAAAAAAAGATTATCTCATCAATATCATATTGCTGTTTATGTGACCTAGTTTCTGCACAAATTGGCTGCTAACTTACAACAATGACTTCACTTCAACAGGTACTTCATTGGGATGCCCTGAAGATGTGAAAGGTGATACACAAATGCAAGTTCTTTCTTTAATTTTCATGGGGAGGCAGCGTCGTGTGGCATTGCAGGCAAATATCTGGCATCTATCTGCCCCCTACAGCCAAAACAAACCAGTGCCAGGTTGCCCAGACACCCCGCGCCTCACCCCCACCAAGATCCCATGCAGTCTTAGACCAGTATCTTGTGTCAGGGGGTCACTCTACATTTTTTAAAACAAGATTACCTGCCATTCACCGCATTTCCCTGATCTGGTCAAACACCACCTCCCCACTCCACCCCCACTCCATCCCCACTCCACCCCCATGCCCCCTGCCATGGGAGACAGCTGGATGCCAATATGTCCAATCTCAGTCAATGTACTGGCATCCGGTTCAACAGCAAGTACCAACTGAAGTGGGGAAATGGGGCTTCCCAACATATGGGATCCCCATCCTCTTGATATCTTTTGACCTTGTAAAGGGCAGACAGAGGCTTCGTCCCTTACATGAAGGGCCAGAAAATCCAGGAAACGGCACAATTTAAGGGTCAATATACCTACTGTAGGTATCATGGAGACATTAATATGGTTATGACTTAAATCCTGATTACCTGGTAGTTAGTGTGCAGGGGCACCGACCACTAGGGGCTGAATTTTATTCGTGGCAGCCGCTTTGAACTCGGCAGTCTTCCGACACAGAGTGCCGTCAAAGAGCCCCCGCAATATTACACGCAGGGGCTCATTTAAATAGAGAGCGCGGAGCGGCCGTCCCCGATGACGCAGAGGGGGAGGCTGCTGCGTCCCTGGCAACAGCACCATTTTTAAAGGGCTTCAAGCCCTTCACTTACATTTCAATAGTTAAGGTAGCAGGCTTTGAAAAATTTTTGAATAAAATGTTATGCGCACTTCAAATCCCCCCTCCCACCCCCTCAGTGAATAATCTGAGTAATATTTGTCCAATCCCGTCAAAAACATTAAAGTTGTCAGAACAACATTCCCCCCCCCCGAACATTATTTCCTTTAACCTTCAACCCCTTCCCACCATTCCCTCACCCAATCGTGTTCGTTTTTGCTGCACCACCCCACCTTCCCGGGTCCCGCCCCTGAAAATTTTATTCCCACCCCTCTCCACCAGGTTCTTGCTTCAGAATTCCATACGGAGTTCCGAAGGCACGTGAGCTGCGTTGGGCGACTGTAAAATCAGCGTGAGACAGCTGCCGCCTGCAGGTAAGTTCATTTACATGTCATTACTGTGCATTTAAATATTTAGATGAAGGGCCCGCCGCCATGCAGCGGTGGGGGTTGGGGGGCCGCACAGAGGTCCCCCCGCCGCCGGTAATATGCGGCGGGCCCTTGTCGAAATGGGGGGTCGAGGCGGGCCTCTCCCCATAGAATTTTACCGGCCCCCCGCCACAATCCACAGTGTCAAGGGGCTAGTAAAATTTAGCCCTGGGTGTCAACTGGATTGCTCCAGCAATCATTAGGTTTCTGGGGACAATGGCCCATCTTTAGTTTTAGGTGTATTACATATAATTATATCTTCTACCTGATTAACTGTTTACATGGGGCTGCATTTTCAAAGCCCGACTCCGAAATAGGCAGTGGTTTATTAGCATGGCCAGGGCAGCCACCCCTCCAGTGATGATGTGGTGGGGGCAGGTGAGCCGTCCCCAGCGGCACTAATGTGCAGGCACCATTTTTAAAGGGCTTAGAGCTCTAAATGACAAGTGCAATTTTTAAAGGATCAGTTATTGTACAGTTTAAAAAAATGAATGTAAAAGTCTTTCCATGCTCTCTCCCCGCCCCCCCCCCCCAATGGCTTTAAACATCATTCCTGCCCTTTACCCCCAGGAATACCTACCGTGATTAAATGACCTTCCGCCCCTCAAAGTTCAGAATCCTTCCCATCAAGCCCCCAACCAATCCGAAGCATTTGAGCCTGCTCCCCCCTCCCGAAAGGAGAAAATCACCTTCTCCCCCCCTCCCCACAGGTGCCTTGTTTCCCCAAACAGGAATTAGCAGGCGCGGCATTGCCAACTGCCGGAATGAAGATCCCAACCTGCTGGCAGAATCGCTGTGGCCCACATATCAATTAAAGGTAAGTTCCAATTTGCATATTATAATGCGGGTTCTGTCTCCAACTGGAGGGGCGGCTGCCCCAAGGCTTCGCCGCCACCGTCGAGATCGGGACAGGGCCTGCCGGGGTCGGCGACGGTGTCAGTGGCGGGCCTATTCCATTGTTATCTTCATTCCCCCCCTCCACTGTTCCCAGTGTCGGAGAGCCTTTAAAATCCAGCCCATGCAGGCTACTGAACAGTGGTGATCCCTGGGTGGTCTCCTTAGAGACAGTTTCTGGGAACTCAACCATTGTCAATCACATCCTGTTACATGTCACTGTTAAAGGACATTATCAAATGTAGTTTAAGGGTAGCCTTTAGCAAAGGTGATACGATTTTTGTTATTTTCAGTAATCCCAGGGGAAACCCTGTTTAGGTGATGCTAAACCTATACAAATTGGTATACTGGTTGGCTGCAATTAGAATTCTGTATCCATTTTTGAGTGCTATGCCTTAGGAATGATATCAAAGCCATGGAGAGAAAGAAAGAATACATTTGCATTTATATAGTGCCTTTTATGACCTCAAGATGTCCCAAAGTGCCTTTCAGACAAATAGATACTTTTCAAAGTGTTGGCATAGGAACATAGGAACAGGAGTAGGCCATTCAGCCGCTTGAACCTATTCTGGCATTCAGTTTGATCATGGTTGATCTATATCTTAACTTCATCCACACGCCTTGGTTCTATGACCCTTAATAGCCTTACCTAAAATAAACTCAATTTTGATTTTGAAATTTTCAATTGGCATAGTCTCAACAGTCTTCTGGGGAAGAGAGTTCCAGATTTTCAGTACCATTTGTGTGAAGAAATGTTTCCTGACATCATCCCTGAATGGCCTAGCTCTAATTTTATACCCCCTTATTCTGGACCCTCCCAACAGATAATAGTTTCTATCTAACTTGCCAACTCCTTTAATCATTATAAACACCTCAATTAGATCACCACTTAACCTTCTATACTCAAGGAAATATAGGCCTAGTCGATGTAATATTGCCTCATAATTTGACCCTTTTAGCCCCAGTGACTTGTTCTCCTTGACTATATGCATCAAGAAAACCGTGGTCATGGGACAAGATGTTGCATCTCGGACACTGATCACACTAAATAACACCTCACTGGAAGTGGTTAGCAAATTTTGCTACCTAGGGTCCACAGTGACAGACAATCTGTCCCTTGATGCACAGTTCGATGCACACATAGGGAAAGCAGCTACACCTTTGGGCAATTTGCATAATGTGCATGGGATAACACCAAGCTGACCTTTAGGACCAAGCTGATGGTTTATAAAGCCTGTGTTCTCAGCACCTTGCTGTATGGCTGTGAAACATGGGCGTCTTACCAGGAAAAGAAGCTCAATAATTTTCATCTTCGCTGTCTGAAGTGCATTATGGGCATATCCTAGCAGGACAAAATTACAAATGTGGCAGTCCTCTCAAAGGCAGAGCTCCCAAGTGTGTTGGCACAAATTAAGTAGAGGTGGCTTTGGTGGATCAGTCACGTCCGCAGGATGGAAGGCGGTCGCATACCTAAGGACCTTTTGTATGGTGAGATAACCGGGGCCAGATGACTAGTGGGGCACCCAAAATTCCGCTTCAAGGATGCTTGCAAGCGTGACATGAAGGCCCTAAATGTCAACTATCGCACCAGGGAGTCACTAGCTGGTGAAAGAGGGAAATAGCAACACATCCTGTGGACTGGTGTGCACTACCACAATGGCCAGTTGGCAATAGGCACCAATGTCAAAAACAACAACTCACAGTGTCAGTTGGCAGTTTCACGTGCCACACTTGTGGCAGAACCTGCCTCGCAAGGATTGGCCTTCACAGCCATCAACAAAGGTGCACCAAGAGAAGACATCCCACTTAAATGTATTGTTTGCTGTGTGTCCATCATCTTTCGTAGATGGAAGGATGCCAAACAGCCCCAGTATCACACCAGTGAATCAGCACTGCACCCTCTCCAAGGCCAATATATCCTTGCTGAAGTGTTGTGCTCAGAACTGAATAGAATATTTTAAATTGGATCTAAACATCATTTTATATATCTGTGACATAACTGTAACATAACTTCCACCCCTTTGTATTCCAGCCTCTTGAGATAAAGGCCAATATTTCATTAGCCTTGTTCATTATTTTTTGAACCTGTTCACTAGCTTTTAATGATTTCTTTACTTGGATCCCTACAACTGTCACTCCTACACACTTCCCAGCTTCTTACCATTTAGAAAATATTCTGATCTAAATTTCTTAGGTCTAAAGTGGATGACCATACTTCCCCACATTGAACTCCACCTACCACAGTTTTGCCCACTCACTTAATCTACCAATATTCCTTTGCAACTTTCTGCTCCCATCTACATTATTTACTTTGCCACCTAACTTGGTGACATCAGCAAACTTGGATTTTTGGCTCTTTATTCCTTCATCTAAGACATTTATAAATTTGATGAAAAGTTGGGGCCCAGTATAGATCCCTGGGGACACCAGGGACCACTCTGGTAATGAAGGAAACACAGCAGCCAATTTGAATACAGAAAAAGGTCCCACAAAGAGCAGTGAGATAATGACCAGATAGTTTGTTTTCAAAAGATATTGGTTGAGGGATAAATGTTGCCCAGTTATCAGGAGGATTCCCCTACTCTTCGTCAAAATAAGGCCACAGGATCTTTTATGTCCACCTGGGAGGACAGATGGGGCCTCAGTTTAACATCTCATCTGAATATCAGCACCTCTGACAATTACTCACTCCTTCAGTACTGCAATGAAGCATGAGCCTAGGTTATGTGCTCAAGCCTCATGGAGTGGGACTTGAACCCACAACCTTCTGACTCAGAGGTGAGTGCTACCACTGAGCCAGAGCTAATACAGAAGAGATTCAGCAGAAACTGTGGTTCTTTTCAATGAAGATTAAGAGATGTGATAGAAGTATTCAAGATTATGAAGGAGTAGATACAGCAAATAGAGAAATATTTATTTCTATTGGTCAGTGAGTAACTAGAGTGCATAAATACATTATCACAAAAGAATGAGGCAGAGGTTGAAAGAATAGTTTTTTGCACAGTGTGATGCTAGAACACGGAATTCCTTACCAAAAATAGTTGTGGAAGTAGAATCCATAATAGCTGTTGAAAAGTAAGTTGATAAATATTTGAAAAATGAAACAGTGTTGGTCAATCTCCTGTGATGTTGCCCAGTCATTTCAAGGATACAATCTGTCACTCGCCTGTAGCTAATATATCTTGGAGTACTTGATACCACTGTTATTTATTGCATTGTGTCCCATCTAATGTTAACGTGACGCTGTGCACTCATCACACTCAAACTTTGTCTCCAACTCCAGTAATTAGCAACATTCTAAAATAATAGAAATATTGAAATATGTGATCCAAAGTAAATAAAAGAAAAATTTAAATAGTGTTTACTGAACCTGACTCAGTAAGTTACGTTATGGTGTTAGGACTGAAGCAGGAGGAGTGCACTGTCATTTCTAGTTCCACTTCTCCACAACATATATTTAAATTTTGTCCCACTTAATGATACAGTCAATCATATAATCTATTTTGCAGAATAAAACACACCAACCAAGTTTCTTTAATAAACAACAAAATTATCAGTTTATTAAAAAACAAGTCTTAACCAGTAATGAAGTAAAGCATAAACACACAGATTGAAATATTAAAGTTCCCTTTTTGCCTTAGTCACACACACACACACACACACACACACACACACACACACACACACACACACACACACAACAGTTAACTGGAAAAATATAAGGGATTGTTTTTAGAGCTCTGTTACAAAAAAAAAAGACAAAAAAACCCACTTAGACTGAATACTTGCTCATTCTTGAAGAAAAAGAAAAGATATGGAACGACGTCCTTTGTTTTGGTTTGGCGTTCCAAATGCATATAGAAGGCTGACACTGGGATCTTCCTAGAAAAGTTCTTTTCAGGCGATGTTGAAGATCAGATTGGGTAGGCTTTCCCAGATATACAGCTACAGAGGCTTCAGACAGGAATTACAACAGAAAGGCAACAAAAGGGTTTTCAGTTTCCACACATTCGATACGCAGGGTTTCTTCAAATACAGGAGGAAAAAGGAGACTGACACACTGGATACGCAGGGTTTCTTTCCAAGATAGCGAAATAGATGAGCTGAGTTTCCTTAGCAGGCAAAAAAAATACAACTGTCTTCCAAGCAGTTTACTCTCCAACTGCCTTTTTAAAACCCTTTTCCATATACCAACTCACTGTCCAAAGCGAAACCATAAACATTGTCACAAGAGACAAGCCTCCTGCCCTCAATAAATCTTGACCTGTCACTTCTCTGTAAGCATATTTTCCAAGTCAAAACAACAAGCTCCCTGCTGGTATTTTGTCTGAAAACAGGTGCCTTCCAGTAAGGGTTTATTTACAAGCCAAGTGCAGGAACCTTCTGGTGACTTTAAAAAAAACACAATGTTCAGCATCTCTTCAAGCTTCCAGGTGAATCAATGTCCATAATTCAACTATAAGTCCTTAAAAACATATTTTACAAAAAATAGAAGCACTCTCGTAATAATAGCCTGTACTGAAAATTACAAAAATTATAAATAAATAAATAATACTAAAACATGGATAATTTGTTAAATGTTACACAGGAAAGTACAGAAATGACCATCTAATGCAAATAGGTAAAATGCTAATTTACAATGAAGAAGAAAGTTGAAAGGATAGAGGCGTTCAAAATCATGACAGACCTGGCCAGAGTAGATAGAGGGAACTTGTTCCCATTGGTGGAAGGATTGAGAACCAGAGGGGACCAATTTAAGGTGAATGGCAAAAAAAGGAACAACGGTATGAGGAAAAACACTTTTTTACACAGCGAATGGTTAGAATCTGGAATTCATTGCCTGAGAGTGCAGTGGAGATAGATTCAATTGTGGCTTTCAAAAGAGAACTGGATAATTATTGGAAGAGAAAAAAATTGCAGGGATATGGGGAAAAGGTGGGGGAGTGGGACCAGGTGAGTTGAACTTGTAGAGGCCGGGACAGACATGATGAGATGAATGGCCTCCTTCTGTGCTGTAACCATTTTATGATTCTATTGTACTTTTAATAATGATAATTTTAAGATAACATTACATGAATTTAATATTGAACGCTCTGGCTGTGGGAACAGTCAGAAGGCCTAATCTGGGATAAGTTGATCAAACTGTAAGCATGGCAAGAAAAGAAATATTGATAGAGAAGATCAAAAAGAAGTGAATAAAAATTACTGAGCAGGGGTGGGGGTGGGTGTTGAAGCAAAATGGGAGTAGCAAAAATTCTGGTGCACAACTGTTATATATTCAGATCTACCATAAATACATTCAAAAGTTCAGAGGTATCAAGTGACCACATAACAGGTATGACCATCTTACTTTCATGGGAGTTGACTCACACCTCCCTGTACCTGCTTTAACAATAGCATGACCTGAGGATAATAACTGTGCCCTCTTATGCCCAGAGACAGATATTCGTGTCTTTTACACATATGCTTCTTTCTTCAGTCTCTCCAAAGGCAGATCAAGTAACACTTGGTGACGAGACCTGATATGAAACGCTAACTTATTTTATTTTAGATCAGGTGCCCACGCTTAACCGCTGTTACGATTAGACTCACTTGGTCAATCAGCACAATGTACCTTCACGTAATAATGCAAAATAAAGGGCACACTGTGCTACCCCACATCAGTGGGTCATCTTACTTGACTTACTCAAGGACATCTTCTAACTAGCCTTCAGAATTTCTAACCTCTTCAGCACAGTGAAATTTCTCATAGTTTTCTCTAACATGTCTGCCTTCACAGCCTTCCTGTCTCAAATTAGCCTGCCTAATTGCTTGTCTCTGTGTCTCTTTTTCTCTGTTCACAGATAGATAGGGATTAAAGGACTTTCCAACACAAAAAGTAAAGTGTGATGGAAAGTATTTATTAAATGGTTTAAATACCTCCACCATTTTAGATCACCTTTTACAAATTGACGCTCCTCTCATAGATCCGACCTCACTTTTCACAATTATCTTTTTACTGATATACTTTCAAAATACTTAATTGCTCCCGTTGATGTTTGGATATTTTTTTCTTCATACTCCCTCTTAGCTTTCCTTATCTTGCTCTTAACCTCATTACTTCTTTCATTATTATTCTTATTATCTACATGGGACCCATTCTTCAATTTTAATTGGCTTCCAGCTTCTCTTACTTATCCATGCCATTTCTGAAACTCAGTGAGATAAAAATGTTGTGGGCAGGAGTGCAGAACTGGCAATAACGAATCATTAGCCCATGTAGCCTTTTCTACATTACAACAGTGACTACACTTCAAATTACTACTTTGGCCATTAATCACTTTGAAACATCCTGAGGTTGTGAAAGGTGCTATATAAATGCAAGTCATTTCTTTCTGAGTATAACACAAGTTGCCAATTCGCTATAGCCTATTTTGCGATACTGCACAAGATTAATGCTCAGCCCCCTGCCCTTATTTTTTGATATGAACATACAGAGATACAAGAATGACAGGCAGGAAAAGATCAGCTGATCCATCAAGTCTGCCCCAGACCACGATGGCTGCACCATCATGGCTAAACACTTCTTACTTCATCTGACCTCCCTGCAACCTCCACCTCACACCCAATCATGCAGCCATGTAATCACCTAAGAGGGGCAAAACAAAAACAGAAAAAAAGCTAGGGCTAATATGAAAAAATTACTCTGTAAAATTTCTCTCTGACCCCTTCAGGAGATTGAAATCAGTTCAGGAGATCACATGTGCCAAGTGTTACTTGTAAAAACTTTTTGTCAGGCGCCAGTCCAGCTCCCTCTTCTCCCTCTGGAAAGCATACAGAGGGCTGGATTTTGTGCTGGAGGCGGAGCTCCTGCCACCAGGCTGAAAAGGTGGAGGGAACCCCACCTCTGCCTTTTCATGACACCCACCCCCCCCCCCCCCACCCCCGTCCCCTGTCCCAGAGTTTCAGGAGGTGGGATACCCCGTTCCTTTAAATACTTGAAAGGGACGGTGATCCCACCTCCAAGAGCTGCCTATCAGAAGGCTGTGGTCGGCCTTTCTTGCCCGTGGGAAGATCAAGGTGACGGGGAAGCAACGGGCCCTCCACCTCGCCAACCCCTGCCACCCATTGCGACACTCCATGCCCCCCACCTCTGACCCTGCCTCAGGGGGCCTCACAAAATCCCAGCCTGAGAGTCAGCACCAACACACCAACTGGCAATGTTTCCCAGAGGCTCAGAATTCTCTGAGAAAAGATGAACCACCTAACAACTCGTCTATTCCTACTCTTACATTGTTTATACTTGTGTCCCCTGGTCCATCTTGATCTGTTAAACTGGAATAATTTATCAATAGGGATGCTTACCAGCCATTCAATTATTTTATAGCTCTCTATCAGGACACCTCTAGGTCTATCCTGCTCTAAATAGACCAAGGTCCTTGGAACATCTAAGATTCGGAGGTTCTTTAAGTTAGAAATCATTCTTGTAGCTCTCTTCTGGAACTTTTCCAAGGCCACAATATCATCCACCAGGTGGGAGGATCAAAATTGGGCACAGTGCTGTAGATACAGTTTGACCAGGAGCCTGTAGAGTGTCAAAATAGTGTCCTTTGATTTATACAAAATGGTTTCATTAATACAAACCAATATCCTGTTGGCTACAGCTTCTCTACATTAGTCATGAACCTTTCGTGAACAACACACAATAATACCTTGATCATTTTCTCTCTGTTCCTCTTTCAGTGTTGTTTCCTGCAAATGATACGTATAATCTATATTGGTCCAACCAACATGCATGACTATATTTATGGAAATTAAAGCCATTTGTCTCTGTTTGGGGCCTATTCCCCTAGGACATCTAAACGTTTTTGAATTTGATTGTACTCCTCTACAGTCTTAACCCTTACACAGATTTTGGTGTTATCTGCAAACATACTGACTGTACCCTCGACATTGCTATCCAGGTCATTAATAAATATTGCAACGAGTAGCGAGCCTAAAACTGATCCCTGGGGGACACAAGATCACAAGAAATAGGAGCAGCAGTAGACCATATGGCCCAGCGAGCCTGCTCCGCCATTCAATACAATCATGCCACCACTAGTACCACTGAGCTGAACCACGTCTGTTAACTGCAAACCTTTTTGACTGCAGGATTGGAACCAATTCCAAATGCAGCATTGCAAATTTCTACTGACAGCAAACAATTCCATCTTGTGAAGTAACCTAGTGTGAGGTACCGAATCAAAGGCTTTCTTAAAGTCCAGATAGACAATATCTCCTGGACTTCCCTCATCCACTACCCAAGTGAACATAGAACATAGAGAACATAGAACAGTACAGCACAGTACAGGCCCTTCGGCCCACGGTGTTGTGCCGACCCTTTAACCTACTCTAAGATCAAACTACCTACATACCCTTCATTCTACTATCATCCATGTACCTATCCAAGAATCGCTTAAATGTCCCTAATGTATCTGCTTCTACTACCACCATTGGCAGTGCATTCCACGCACCCACCACTCTCTGTGTAAAGAACCTACCTCTGACATCTCCCCTAAACCTTCCTCCAATTCACCTTAAAATTATGCCCCCTGGTGATAGCCCTTTCCGCCCTGGGAAAAAGTCTCTGGCTATCCACTCTATCTATGCCTCTCATCATCTTGTACACCTCTATCAAGTCACCTCTCATCCTTCTTCGCTCCAATGAGAAAAGCCCTAGCTCCCTCACCTTTCTTCATAAGACATGCCCTCCAGTCCAGGCAGCATCCTGGTAAATCTCCTCTGCACCCTCTCTAAAGCTTCCACATCCTTCCTATAATGAGGCGATCAGAACTGAACACAATATCCCAAGTGTGGTCTAACCAGGGCTTTATAGAGCTGCAGCATAACCTCGCGGCTCTTAAACTCAATCCCCCTGTTAATGAAAGCCAACACCCCATATGCCTTCTTAACAACCCTATCAACTTGGGTGGCAACTTTGAGGGATCTATGGACGTGGACCCCAAGATCCCTCTGTTCCTCCACACTGCCAAGAATCCTGTCTTTAAGTCTGTATTCTGCATTAAAATTCGACCTTCCAAAATGAATCACTTCACACCTTTCCAGGTTGAACTCCATCTGCCACTTCTCAGCCCAGCTCTGCATCGTGTCAATGTCCCATTGCAATGTACAACAGCCCTCCACACTATCCACAACTCCAGCAACCTTTGTGTCATCGGCAAACTTATTAACCCAGCCTTCCACTTCCTCATCCAAGTCATTTATAAAAATCACAAAGAGCTGAGGTCCCAGAACAGATCCCTGCGGAACACCACTGGTCACCAAGCTCCAGGCTGAATACTTTCCATCTACTACCACCCTCTGTCTTCTATGGGCCAGCCAATTCTGTATCCAGACAGCCAAATTTCCCTGTATCCCATGCCTCCTTACTATCTGAATGAGCCTACCATGGGGAACCTTATCAAACGCCTTGCTAAAATCCATATACACCACATCCACTGCTCTTCCTTCATCAATGTGTTTTGTCACATCCTCAAAGAATTCAATAAGGCTTGTGAGGCATGACCTTCCCCTCACAAAGCCATGCTGACTATCTCTAATCAAACTATGCTTTTCCAAATAATCATAAATCCTGTCTCTCAGAATCCTCTCCAATAATTTGCCCACCACTGACGTAAGACTGACTGGTCTGTAATTCCCAGGGTTATCCCTATTCCCTTTCTTGAACAAGGGAATAACATTTGCCACCCTCCAATCATCTGGTACTACTCCAGTGGACAGTGAGGACGCAAAGATCATTGCCAAAGGCACGGCAATCTCTTCCCTCACTTCCCGTAATAACCTTGGGTATATCCCTTCTGGCCCCGGGGACTTATCTATCCTCATGTCTTTCAAAATTTCCAGCACATCCTCCTTCTTAACATCAACCTGTTCGAGCATATCAGCCTGTTTCTCGCTGTCCTCACAAACGTCCAGGTCCCTCTCACTCGTGAATATTGAAGCAAAGTATTCATTAAGGACCTCCCCTACCTCCTCCGACTCCAGGCACAAGTTCCCTCCACTATCCCTGATCGGCCCTACCCTCACTCTGACCATCCTCTTGTTCCTCACATAAGTGTAGAATGCCTTGGGATTTTCCTTAATCCTACCCGACAAGACTTTTTCATGTCCCCTTCTAGCTCTCCTAAGTCCATTCTTCAGTTCCTTCCTGGCTACCTTGTAACCCTCCAGAGCCCTGTCTGATCCTTGCTTCCTCAACCTTAAGTAAGCTTCCTTCTTCCTCTTGACTAGCTATTACACATCTCTTGTCATCCAAGGTTCCTTCACCCTACCATCCCTTCCTTGCCTCATCGGGACAAACCTATCCAGCAGTCGCAGCAAGTGCTCCCTAAACAACCTCCACATTTCTGTCGTGCATTTCCCTGAGAACATCTGTTCCCAATTTAAGCTCCCCAGTTCCTGCCTAATAGCATTGTAATTCCCCCTCCCCCAATTAAATATTTTCCCATCCCGTCTGCTCCTATCCCTCTCCATGACTATAGTAAAGGTCAGAGAGTTGTGATCACTATCACCGAAATGCTCTCCCACCGAGAGATATGCCACCTGGCCTGGTTTGTTGCCAATCACCAAAACCAACATAGCCTCCCCTCTAGTCGGCCTATCTACATATTGAGTCAGGAAACCTTCCTGGACACACCTGACAAAAACTGCTCCATCCAAACTATTTGCACTAAGGAGGTTCCAATCAATATTAGGGAAGTTGAAGTCACCCATGACAACAACCCTGTTACTTCTGCACCTTTCCAAAATCTGCCTCCCAATCTGTTCCTCCGTGTCTCTGTTGCTATTGGGGGGGTCTATAGAAAACTCCCAATAAAGTGACTGCTCCTTTCCTGTTTCTGACTTCCACCCATACTGACTCAGTAGACAAACCCTCCTCGACGACCTCCCTTTCTGCAGCTGTGATACTATCCCTGATTATCAATGCCACTCCCCCACCTCTTTTACCTCCCTCCCTATTCCTTTTGAAACATCTAAACCCCGGAACATCCAACATCCATTCCTGCCCCTGTGATATCCACGTCTCCGTAATGGCCACAATATCGTAGCTCCAAGTGCTGATCCATGCTCTAAATTCATCACCCTTATTCCTGACACTTCTTGCGTTAAAATAGACACACTTCAACCCATCATACTGGCTGCAACTTTGCCCTGTCAACTGTCTAACCTTCCTCGCAGACTCTCTGCACTCTGTATCTGCCTGCTCAACAGCTACCCCATTCACTGATCCGTAGCTCCGGTTCCCATCCCCCTGCCAAACTAGTTTAAACCCTCCCGAAGAACTCTAGCAAACCTCCCGCCCAGGATATTGGTGCCTTTCCAGTTCAGATGCAACCGTCCTTCTTGTACAGGTCCCACCTTCCCCAGAAGGTATCCCAATGATCCACATATCTGAAGCCCTCCCTCCTATACCAGCTCTGTAGCCACGTGTTCAGCTGCACTCGCTCTCTGTTTCTAGCCTCACTAGCACGTGGCACCGGTATCAATCCTGAGATTACTACTCTGCTCGTCCTGCCTTTTAGCTTCCAACCTAACTCCCTATATTTGCTTTTCAGGTCCTCATCCTTTTTCCTAGCTATGTCATTGGTACCGATGTGGACCACGACTTCTGGCTGCTCCCCCTCCCCCTTAAGAATCCTGTAGACTCGATCCGAGACATCCCTGACCCTGGCAACTTCCTCAATAAACTCTATCAAATTTGTTAGGCACGACCTATTTTTTCAGAAGCCATGTTATGATTTTCATCCCTTTCCCAGTGGTCATAAAGGGCATCACTTTTGAAATCTTCGAGCATCTTCTCAACAATGAATGTGAGGCTGATAAGCCTGGAACTACCTGGCTCTGACTTGTTCCCTTTTTGAAAATAGGAACTAAATTAGCCAGTTTCCAGTCTAAGGGAACTATCCCTGACTCGATTGAACAATTGAAGATACAGGCAAGTGACTCAGAGCATGTAGTGGCCATTTCGGAGACATGGGTAGAGCAGGGGCAGGAATGGATGTTGCAGGTTCCGGGATTTAGATGTTTCAGTAAGAACAGAGAAGATGGTAAAAGAGGGGGGGGGTGTGGCATTGTTGATCAAGGAGAGTATTACAGCGACAGAAAGGACATTTGAGGACTCGTCTACTGAGGTAGTATGGGCCGAGGTTAGAAACAGGAGAGGTGAGGTCACCCTGTTGGGAGTCTTTTATAGACCTCCGAATAGTTCCAGAGATGTAGAGGAAAGGATAGCGAAGATGATTCTCGACAGGGGCGAGAGTAACAGGGTAGTTGTTATGGGGGACTTTAACTTTCCAAATATCGACTGGAAATACTATAGTTCGAGTACTTTAGATGGGTCAGTTTTTGTCCAGTGTGTGCAGGAAGGTTTTCTGACACAGTATGTAGACAGGCCAACCAGGGGCGATGCCACATTGGATTTGGTACTGGGTAATGAACCCGGCCAGGTGTTAGATTTAGATGAGCACTTTGGTGATAGTGACCACAATTCGGTTAGGTTTACCTTAGCGATGGGCAGGGACAGGTATATACCGCAGGGCAAAAATTATAGCTGGGGGAAAGGAAATTATGATGCGATTAGGCAAGATTTAGGATGCGTAGGATGGGGAAGGAAACTGCAGGGGATGGGAACAATCGAAATGTGGAGCTTATTCAAGGAGCAGCTACTGCGTGTCCTTGATAAGTATGTACCTGTGAGGCAGGGAGGAAGTTGTCGAGCGAGGGAGCTGTGGTTTACTAAAGAAGTTGAAGCGCTTGTCAAGAGGAAGAAGAAGGCTTATGGTAGGATGAGATGTGAAGGCTCAGTTAGGGCGCTTGAGAGTTACAAGCTAGCCAGGAAGGATCTAAAGGGAGAGCTAAGAAGAGCAAGGAGAGGACACGAGAAGTCATTGGCGGATAGGATCAGGGAAAACCCTAAGGCTTTCTATTGGTATATCAGGAATCAGGAGGAGAGGTGACTTAATAGAGACATATAAGATAATCAGAGGGTTGGATAGGGTGGATAGTAAGAGTCTTTTTCCTCGGATGGTGATGGCAAACACGAGGGGACATAGCTTTAAGTTGAGGGGTGATGGATATAGGACAGATGTCAGAGGTAGTTTCTTTACTCAGAGAGTAGTAGGGGCGTGGAACGCCCTGCCTGCAACAGTAGTAGACTCGCCAACTTTAAGGGCATTTAAGTGGTCATTGGATAGACATATGGATGAAAATGGAATAGTGTAGGTCAGATGGTTTCACTGGTCGGCGCAACATCGAGGGCCGAAGGGCCTGTACTGCGCTGTAATGTTCTAATGTTCTAATTCTAATCTCTTTAGTCACCCTTGGATGATTACTTTCAGGTCCTGGATCCCTATAAATTTTGAGCTTTATTAATCTATTATAAATTACATTACCATTTATTTTATTAATAATAATTCTATAAAATACTTAGCACACCTCATCTGGAACATAAGTATCATGATTCAAAATAGTTATTTAACAGCTCTGCTATAACCTGAGAATCAGTTTGACTCTCCCCTACAGTATCCTTTAGTAGCCCAATATGGTCCTTGATGATCTTTTGACTTCTGGAACAGCTTAAAAATCTTTTGCTATTCCCGCCACAAAAATACACCGACATCTTTTCCAGAGACCTCTTGGATAATCTTATGGCTACTTTTGTCTTCCTTCATTGCATGCGATACTTTTTCCTGTTCTCATGCAGTTAAATGCCTTAAATGCATAGAATTCTTTTTGCTTCAATCAAATTTGCCTCTACATTCCTTGGCAACCACAATTGTTTTTGGTTTTACCATCTGTCCTTTTAATTATTATTAAGAGATATTTGGTTTCCTTCTGTTTGAGAATGGTTTTAAATAGTACCCATTTGTCCTCAGTATTTGATTTCCTATCTAGCAGGGTTACCCAGTCAACTTCTGCCAGGTCAACAGCCATTTTTGTAAATTTAACCTTCTTAAAATCTGGGGCCAGTATTCGACTGATGCAACCTTAGATTAGAATCATGGAAGTAATGGGATACACTTATTCAGTGACTTTGCAATCTCTATTTTCCAAATAAAAACATCCCACTGTTGCTCTGCAGTACTGTGTGACAATCTCACCTTCCAGCTCAGCACAGTAAAGCAGCACAAGGCAATGGTATGTTGCAGGTTGGAGTTTCCTGATATTGAGTTACAGTGGTAGGATGTGATACAGCTCACCATTCTCCATTACAATCAAGGTGGGCAAGCTGACCATTGTGAATGCTTACAAGCCACCAATGTAGGCCTGGCCAACCATCACTCTACCAAACATCAACTATCCAGCCATCTACATCGGCGATTTCAAAAGCCACAACTGCATGTGGCACTACCAAAAAGTAGACCGAGCAGGCAATTGGAAGATTGGGCACTGGCCTCTGATATCCATCTCATCTATGATGACAAACAGCCAAGCACCTTATTTCCTGCCCACTGACTGAATGAATACTCACCATACCTCTGTTTCACAACTAGTGACAGAAAAGAAATAAAAACAGAATATGCTGGAAATGCTCAGCAGATCTGGCAGTATATGTGGAGAGAAACAAAGTTAATGTTGCATCATCGACCTGAAACATTAATTCTGTTTCTCTCTCCAGAGATGCTGCCAAACTTCCTGAGTATTTCTCGCACTTTCTGTTTTTATTTCAGATTTCCAGTATCCACAGTTTTTTGCCTTTATTTTAATGACAGCAAAGGCTGGCCACTCACCTGCTTCCGGAAGATCCTTAAGAGCTTTCCCCACTCACAACACCAACCCAGCGTATTGTACATGTGGGGATCAAGGTGCCAATAGTTACTTCGATTCCAGAATCAAGATGGAACTTTCTTAAGGCTTCATGGCCTACCTTCGCGAGCATTGTCGAGAACACACTCCAGAGAATACTGCTGTCACCAAACAACTACGACTGCTTTACTCAACTGCTGAAAGTGGGGTCCGCCAGAAGCATCCCACATAGCTACAGAAAAGAATACTTAACATGCTGGTCCCAGGAGAGCAAGTGAATGCTGGCACAGTTTAATATCACACAAGACACAGATATCACAGCAGCACTCATGGTGCTGGAATTTAAGAGCCCACCACCGACCTCGCCGACAAACTCAATAAAATGGTGGCCCGCATGTGCAGGTCGCACGCCAGAGAGCCACCGCGATCTCACGCGTGGCGAGTCATTTAAATAGCCGGGACAGCCAGCCCCCCCAATCTCCCTGGCAATGGCATCTGCTGCCTGTGCTCAGGGGCTGGCGCCGTTTTTAAAGGGCAGCCAGCCTTGCAGATCAATTTGAATTTTTTAGATATAGCCCTCAAACTTTATTAAATAAATTTCAAACACCCCTATCCCACCCCCTAATAACAATTACATTAAGTATTTGCCCTTTCCTTTCCCCCTGCCAAAACACTTACCTTTTAATTCTGACCTTGCCCCTCCCACCCCACAAACTGCACAAAGTCCCACTATCCCCTACACCCATTATGTTTTTTTGGCTCCATTCCCCACCCGCACTGAAAATATTAACTCCTCCCCCCTCGCCGCCAGTGTCACGCTAGCTTTCTCCAGACGGGGAATTGAAGGTGTGGGAGTGCCAGCTGCCGCGTCGAAGATCGTGGCAGGCTGGAAAATTGAAGGTAAGTTCATTTAAATTTATGCATGTCACTAATTTAAATATTGAAATCCAGGTCCAGTCACCCAGCGGCAGGGGGGCCACCAAGGAGCCTCACTGCTGTGGGGAGGGTCGGGCCAGGCCCTCTCCGGCATCGGCCTCCGAGGCGGACCGCTGCTGGCCCCATCTTTCGGCCCCTGCCACCGCCACGGAGCCCGACGTCGAAGGCTTGATAAAATCAAGCCTATGGATTCCCTCGACAAGGGTAGATTAGCACAATGGTAAGAAAGCTCTGAAAAGTTGGATTTCTCATGCTCCAGCAGGAAACCCTGGAACTTGCTTCACAAGCTTGGCACCACCTCAGTGCCCCGACATGAGGCACTACAGGTGAGTGCAGATGCCATTGCAATCAGCTTCCTAACTAATTCAAATGCAAAACAAATGCAGAGTGAAAAAGCTGCTTAAGCTTCCTCTGCAAAATGCATTTCCACACACCACCATTTCAGCTGCCTTCACCACAGAAGAGGTGGATACAGCTTTGACAGCCACCAAGTCTGGGAAGGCCACTGGGAATCGCTGGCATCTCACCAGAATTTCTCAAGATCCAAGGCCCAAATAGACGGATGTGGCTTACCAAACTCACCTCCAACAACCTTGACACTGGAATAATCCCAGAAGTCTGGCACCTGTCCAAATTTATTGCCATCCTTAAGCAAGGAAAACCATCCCACAATCTCAAAAGCTACCATCCCATAGCCCTTCTGTCTATAGTCTACAAGGTGGTCAAATAGCTCATCCTTAACCGGATAAAACCAGTTTTGGAAGCCAGCCTCCCAAATGAGCAGATGGGCTTCAGAGAAGGAAGAAGCTGCTCTGACCAGGTCCTTGGCACTTACTACCAACATTGAGGCAGGGTTCCAAAAGCAGCTGAAGACTGGAGCTGCCTTCATAATCCTGTCATTGTATACGACACTGGCTGACGTGAAGGCCTGCTACTGAATAATTTAATGATGCAAAACTCTTAGGCTTAACAACACCCTAACAAACAACTGCAGGTTCTGCATTTATCTTGCTGACAAGCCCAGCCAAACATGGATGCTCAACAAAGGCCTGCCATAGGGACCTTTTCAACAGCTACACAGTGGACATGTCCTGCACTAAATCCCAGAAGTTCATCTATGCTGATGACACAGCACTCCTGGTGCAGGCATCAACAGTAGACGAAGCAAACAGGATGCTCACAAGCAAGCTGGACCTACTGGAATGCTACTTCCAGAACTGGCATTTCCACCCCAATCCAGAGAAGACAGTTGTGCCAGTGTTCCATCTGAACAATAACGCCGCTGGAAAAGAACTCAATGTCTCCTTCTGTGGAAAGTGACTTACCCATGACCCCCATCCAAAATACCTGGGTTTCGCCCTGGACAGGACAGTCACCTAGTGGCCTCATCTCAATCCATGAGCCAAAAAGTAAAAGCCCGGTGAACGTGGTCTAGAAACTTGCTAGGATGTCATGAGGGAGCACAGCCAGGCACTACACACTGCAACAGTGGTCCTATTCTATCTGAATGCACGCAGCATTCGCAACAAGGTAGATGATTTGAAGGCACAAATAGAGGCAAATGGTATAATTTAATTGCCATTATGGAGATGTGGCTACAGGGTGACCTGAACTACGAACTGAATATTCAGGGATATTCGTCATTTAGGAGGGATAGGCGTAGGGGAAAAGCCATTAGGAAATAGTGACCACAATGTGATAGAATTCTACATTAAGTTTGAAAGACATATAGTTCATTCTGAAACTAGAGTCTTAAATCTGAACAAAGGAAACTATGAAGGTATGAGGGGCAAGTTGGCCATGGTGAATTGGCAAAATACATGAAAAGATTTGACAGTAGACTGCAATGTCTACCATCTAAAGAAGTATTACACGGTGTACAACAAATACACATTCCTCTAAGATACAAAAGCCCAACAGGAAAGGTGAATCAACCGTGCCTAACAAAATAGTTAAATATTGCATTAGGTCAAAGGAAGTGGCTTATAAGGTCGCCAGAAAAAGTGGTAAGCCCGAGGATTGGGAGCAATTTAGAGTCCAATGAAGGAGGACCAAGAAACTGATAAAGAAAGGGAAAAGAGATTATGAATGCAAGCTAGTGAGAAACATAAAGGCAGACTGTAAAAGTTTCTTTAGGTATGTGAAAAGTAAATGATTAGCAAGGACGAATGTGGGTCCATTGCAGGCGGATACAGGAGAGTTTGTGGTGGAGAATGAAGAAATGGCAGAGAGATTAAACAATTACTTTGTGTCTGTCTTCACAGAGGAAGACACAGAAAATCTCCCAGAAATACTAGGGAACCAAGGGACTTGTAAAAATGAGGAACTGAAAGTAATGAGTATCAATAAAGAGTATCAATGTAGATGAGCTACATTCTACAGTATTGAAGGAGGTGGCTATAGAGATAGTGGATGCATTGGTGGTTATCTTTCAAAATTCTATAGATTCTGGAAGGGTTCCTGCAGACTGAAAAGTAGCGAATTTAACCCCACTATTTAAGAAGGGAGCAAGAGAAAAAATGGAGAACTACAGGGCTGCTAGTTTGACAGCAATAGTAGGGAAAATGTTCGAATCTATTATGAGGGATGAGATAACTGGACAGAAAATAATGATATTATTGAGCAGAGTCAACATGGATTTATGAAAGGGAACTCATGTTGACTATTGAGGATGTCACTTATAGCATAGATAAAAGAGAACCAGTTGATGAGGTGTATTTGGATTTTCAGAAGTCTTTTGATAAGGTCCCACACAGGAGGTTAGTAAACAAAACTAGGGCACATGGGATTGAGGATAATATACTGCAATGGACAGAAAGCAGAGAGTAGGAATAAATGGGTCATTCTCAGGATGGCAGGCTGTTATTAGTGGGGTACCACAAGGATCAGTGCTTGAGCCACAGCTGTTCAGAATCTATATAAATGATTTGGATAAAAGCAAAATACTGCGGATTCTGGAAATCTGAAATAAAAACAAGAAATGCAGGAAATACTCAGCAGGTCTGGCAGCATCTGTGGAGAGAAAAGCAGAGTTAACGTTTCAGGTCAGTGACCCTTCTTCAGAACTGGCAAATATTAGAAATGTGAAAGGTTTTAAGCAAGTAAAGCGGGGCTTGGCAAGAGATAACAAAGGAGAAGGTGTAGACAGGACAAGGTCACAAGGAATAACCAACCAGAAGGTCATGGAGCAAAGGCAAACAATATGTTAATGGTGTGTTGAAAGATAAAGCATTAGTACAGATAGGGTGCTAACGGACTGAAAACTGAACAGCCTCAAGTACAAACATGAAAAAAACAGTAGGTAAGCAAACTGAACAAACTAAGATAAAATAAAGTAAAAACAAAAAAAAAGAAAAAAGAAAAAATAACTAAAAATCAAAGTAAAATAGAGGGCCCGTCATACTCTGAAATTATTGAACTCAATGTTCAGTCCGGCAGGCTGTAGCGTGCCTAATCGGTAAATGAGATGCTGTTCCTTGAGCTTGCGTTGATGTTCACTGGAACACTGCAGCAATCCCAGGACAGAGATGTCAGCATGAGAGCAGGAGGGGAGTGTTGAAATGGCAAGCAACTGGAATCTCGGAGTCATGTTTTCGATTTGAGTGGGGGTGTTCTGTAAAGCGGTCACCCAGTCTGCGTTTGGTCTCCCCAATGTAGAGGAGACCACATTGTGAGCAGCGAATACAGTATACTACATTGAAAGAAGTACAAGTATATCACTGCTTCACCTGAAAGGAGTGTTTGGGGCCTGGGATAGTGAGGAGAGAGGAGGTAAAGGGGCAGGTATTACCCTCCTACGATTGCAGGGGAAGGTACCGTGGGAAGGGGATGAGGTGGTGGGAGTAATGGAGGAATGGACCAGGGTGTCGCGGAGGGAATGATCCCTTTGGAATACTGACAGGGGACGGCAAGGGAAGATGTGTTTGGTAGTGGCATCACGCTGGAGGTGGCGGAAATGGTGGAGGATGATCCTTTGGAAATGAAGGCTGATGGGGTGGAAAGTGAGGACAAGGGGAACCCTGTCGCACTTCTGGGAGGGAGGGGAAGGGGTGAGGGTAGAGGTGCAGGAAATGGGCCGGACACGGTTGAGGGCCCTGTCAACCACAGTGGGGGGGAATCCTTGTTTGAGGAAAAAGGAAGACATATCAGAAGCACCGTCATGGAAGGTAGCATCATCAGAGCAGATGCGTCGGAGATGGAGAATCTGGGAGAATGGAATGGAGTCCTTACAGGAGGCAGGGTGTGAAGAAGTGTAGTCGAGGTAACTTTGGGAGTCAGTGGGCTTATAATAGATACTAGTAGACAGCCTATCCCCAGAGATGGAGACAGAGAAGTCGAGGAAGGGAAGGGAAGTGTCGGAGATGGACCATGTAAAGGTGAGAGAAGGGTGGAAATTAGAAGCAAAGTTGATAAAGTTTTCCAGTTCGGGGCTGGAGCAGGAAACGGCACCGATACAGTCATCAATGTACCTGAAAAACAGTTGGGGGAGGGGGCCTGAGTAGGACTGGAACAAGGAATGTTTGACATATCCCACAAAAAGACAGGCATAACTAGGACCCATGCAGGTACCCATAGCAACACCTTTTACTTGAAGGAAGTGAGTGGAGTTGAAGGAGAAGTTGTTCAATGTGAGAACAAGTTCACCCAGGCAGAGGAGGGTGGTGGTGGATGGGAACTGGTTAGGCCTCTGCTCAAGGAAGAAGCGGAGAGCCCTCAAACCGTCCCGGTGGAGGATGGAGGTGTAGAGAGATTGGACGTCCATAGTGAAGGGGAGGCAGTTGGAGCCAGGAAACTGGAAATTGTCAAAATGACATAGGGCATCAGAAGAGTCACGGATGTAGGTGGGAAGAGACTGGACCAGCAGAGAAAAGATAGAGTCAAGATAGAAAGAAATAAGTTCAGTTGTGCAGGAGCAGGCTGACACAATGGGTCTGCCGGGACAGTCCTGTTTGTGGATTTTGGGAAGGAGGTAGAAGCGGGCTGTCCGGGGTTGCGGGACTATGAGGTTGGAAGCTGTAGAGGGAAGATCTCCAGCGGAGATGAGGTCAGTGACAGTCCTGTGGACAGTCGCTTGATGTTCGGTGGTGGGGTCATGGTCCAGGGGGAGGTAGGAATAAGTGTCTGAAAGTCGGCGCTGAGCCTCTACAAGGTAGCGGTCGGTACGCCGTACAACAACAGCACCACCCTTGTCTGCAGGTTTGATGACCAAGTCGGAGTTAGACCTGAGAGAACGGAGTGCCTCGTGTTCAGAGGGGGACAGGTTAGAGTGAGTGAGGGGGGCAGAGAAATTGAGTTGACCAATGTCTCACCGACAGTTTTCAATGAAAAGATCAAGAGCGGGTAAGAGGCCAGGGGGAGGGGTCCAGGTAGAGGGAGAACGCTGGAAGCAGGTGAATGGGTCTGCTGATCAGGTGAGGACTCCTGGTCAAAGAAGTGAGCCCGGAGGCGGAGGCGACGGAAGAAGAGCTCAACGTCATGCTGAGCACAAAATTCATTGAGGTGGGAACGTAAGGGGATAAAACTGAGACCTTTGCTGAGTACAGAACATTCAGCGTCAGAGAGGGGGAGGTCAGAGGGTATCATGAATACACGGCAAAGGGTCAGACCAGAAGGGGTGGGGTCAGAGGGAAGTGAAGGGGAAGAATAAATGATTTGGATATGAGGACCAATTGTGATATATCTAAATTTGCTGATGACACAAAACTAGGAGGGAATGTAAATTGTAAGGAGGATGCGTGGAGGCTTCAAGGGGATTTGGACAGGCTAAATGAATGGGCAAGAACATGGCAAGTAGAATATTTTTTTTTAGAGTTACAGCACTGAAACAGGCCCTTCGGCCCACCGAGTCTGTGCCGACCAACAACCACCCATTTATACTAACCCTACAGTAATCCCATATTCCCTATCACCTCCCTACATTAGGGGCAATTTACAACGGCCAATTTACCTATCACCTGCAAGTCTTTTGGATGTGGGAGGAAACCGGAGCACCCGGGGAAAACCCACACAGACCCAGGGAGAACTTGCAAACTCCGCACAGGCAGTACCCAGAACCGAACCCTGGAGCTGTGAGGCTGCAGTGCTAACCACTGCGCCACTGTGCCGCCACATAATGTGAATAAGTGTGAAGTGATCCTCTTTGGTAGAAAAAACAGAAAGGCAGAGTATCTCTTAATGGTGAGAGGTTGGGAAGTGTTAATATCCAAAGAGACCTTGGTGTCCTCGTTCATGAGTCACTAAAAACTAGTATGCAGGTGCAGCAAGCAATTAAGAAGGCAAATGGTATGTTGGGTTTCATTGCAAGGGGATTTGACTGCAGGAGTAAAGATGTATTGCTTCGATTGTATAAAGACTTGGTGAGACCGCATCTGGAGTATTGTGTACAGTTTTGATGTCCTTATCTAAGGAAGGATATATTTGCCATAGAGGGAATGCAACGGAGGTTCACCAGACTAATCCTTGGGATGGCGGGATTGTCTTATGAGGAGAGATTGAGAAAACTGGGCCTATATTCTCTAGAGTTTTGAAGAATGAGAGGTGATCTCATTGAAACTTACAAAATTCTTACAGGTCGTGACAGAGTAGATGTGGATAAGTTATTTCTCCTGGCTGGTGAGTCTAGAACAAGGGGACAGAGTCTCAGAATAAGGGACAGGCCATTTAAGACTGAGATGAGAAGGAATTTCTTTACTCAGAGGCTGGTGAATTTGTGGAATTCACTACTCCAGAAGGCTACGGAAGCTCAATCATTGAGCATGTTCCAAGACAGAAATCAATATCAAGGGAGATGGGGATAGTGGGGAAAAATGGCATAGAGGCAGATGATCAGCCATGATCTGTTTGGATGGCGGTGCAGACTCGACGGGCCAAATGGCCTACTCCTGCTCCTATTTCCTATGATCCTAGTCTACTCTGCTGCAGAATACTGCTCTGCCTTATGGTCCTGCAACCGTCATACAAAAATCGTGGACATACAGCTAAATGCCGCCATGAGGAATGTGTCAAGGACATTTAAGTCTACTCCAACTGACTGGCTCCTGATGCTGTCCAGAATGCCATGCTTACCATTCACCGCGATGACATTGTGCTCCGTAAGATGGAAAAAGTGATGAGCAACACCGACTTTTCCAGTCACAAAGAGGTGAAAAACCCACCAAGAAAGTGCTTAAAATTGCCCCAGCCATTCTGGGAAACAGCAACTAATATTCATGCAGCCAGTCAACCCACTATCCAGATGGACGAAATCATAGAACACATGCAGTATAAACAACCAACACCTCATCACTGACCCAACAGCAGAGGTCCCTGGCTTCGACCTTCCTCAAAGACAGTGGACAGTGCTCAACTGAATCCACACTGGGCAGGAACAATGCAGTCATCTGCTCATTAGTGTGATTGTGGCCATAAGTCTTAAGACCATGGAACACATCACATTAACCTGCCACTAAGAACTTATTTCTCCACTTGATATCTCAGGAGGCCATTGAATAGATAGCCAAACTAGACATTCCAATATAAGCTTTACCCATCATTTGAAAGTAGTAATAGAATGACAATTTTGCCAAACATTAAGATCCCAGCTGTGTTGTCACAGTCAGACTGCAGGTGGGAGCCCACAGGGATGAAAAGCCAGGACACTCCCTTGTATTTCTGCAGTCTGGTTAAGGCTGCCACCCATCAGCTTTGGAGTGGTCAGTCCAATTCTCAAATGTGCTTTCCAGAAATTTCTAATGTGAACCCAACACATCAAATGTTTGGATTTCAAAGCAAAAGACAATTTTTTAACATTCATTTCTCATAATCTTATGATTATCATCTGTTATTAAGGCGCTTGGAGAATTATCATCTTCAGAAATTCCCACAGCAAGCCAAGGTTCCACATCCTGCTCAGTCCTATCCTGCCCTCTGTTCAGTTTGAAACTTTACCAAAGGTAGCAACCCCTACATCTGGTTATAAAGCAGGAATCACTTGGCAGGGTTGGAGCAGCGGATGCTGATTCTAAGAGAGGAATCACGGAGAAAGATTACACCATGAGGAGGAAAATCTGAAAATGCACCTATATGCGATAATTTTTATTTGTTCAATGGCATTTTGATCATTTTGGACAGTGAAAACATGGAGCTAGAAATCAGTAGGCTAGCTCCTAAAATGTCAAGACTGGTAGTTAAATTCATAATTAACCTGCAATGCTGCTCTGGTGCTGCTCATCGCTCTGGTACATAATATGCTCTATACAGACAGATCCTAGATTGGCACTGCTAGTGATACCAGTCTGGATGGCATGAGTTGTTCTCTCCAATGAAAGAAGAAGTGGCATAAGTCTCTCACTGGTTGTGTTAACATTACAGACACATGTCCCTGTCCAGGGCAGTCCTGTAGTTTTCAACCAAAGGATGCGAAAATCTCCACCAGTGTTTAAATCAACATAACGGCAAGTGCTCCAACATCAACACAAGGCTTTTCCTGCACAACATTCTCTTCCTTTCTTTTGGTTCCTTCCGCTGACTAATTTTCCTATATATTTCCTGTATACAAACTCACACCAACACTCTAAGAAAAAATGTGGAAATAATGAAACAGTTTCCACGCTATTTCTTGGTTTGTTCTCATACCTGTTTATACAAGAGCCTTCAATCCAAGGTTACGCTGTAATATTTACAACTTATTGTTTCTATCTCTTTGCTATTGTTCTCATTGCTTAGTCTCTCCAACTCTGCACCTTTTATTTTTTAATCTAATTTTTCTTTCTCTCTTCCCCCTTCACTCTACCAGCCATCTCAATGCAACAAGACAGCTCACCAGATTCTATGAACAAACCCATTTTTTAAAGAAATTTGTCAGTCCTCAGTGTTAGTAGTAACACAGTGTCCTATCCATACCTCAGCCATGTTCCTATAAAATATGGGAATCGTCACAGAAGCAGGGATGTTGTTTCTCTGAAAAACCATCTCAGTGCATAAAGTATGATGCATTTATGGGGAAACTAGATAAACATGAGGGAGAAAGGAATATAAGGTTATGCTGATAGGCTTAAATGAAGAAGGGTGGGAGGAGATTTGTGTGAAGCATAAACACCAGTATAGACCAGTTGGGCCAAATGGCTTGTTTCTGTGCTATAAATTTTATGTATTTCTATGATAAAAGCAGTGTGAATATAAGCAAGGGCAAAGGACCAGAAAAATCCATTCAGCCGAGCAAATTTCATCCTACCAGTACCTCAGCTCCCTCAAATAGCTTTAATCTTCTCTCTGAGCATCCTAAAGTTACCTGGTAGCTTATTCTATTTATAATTCTCAGTAAAGAAGGTCTTCCTGATTCCACTTTAAATTTGCTCTTCACCATTTAAAAAAGTTAGTCCTCTGGGTCCAATGTCCTGGTGAATAGCAGTTACTAGAAAGTGAAAGAGTTGTGAAATACAGAAAAAAAGGAGTCATTCATATTGCAGTGGACTTGTTCTAGTTTTTATACTTTTACATAACTAGTTTCTGAGAGTTTTTTCTGGTAACATTGTTTTCCTTGCTCATAAGGTATGGTTCTCTACCTGCACAGGCCCACAACCTGGTATGTCGCTTTAAATTAATTCTCAGGATGTGGGCATCAAAGGCAAAGCCAGAATTTGTTGCACATCTCTAACTGCCTTTGAGAAAGTGGTGGTGTACCTTCTTCTTGAACAACTGCAGTCCATGTGGAGAAGGTGTTACTACAGTACTGTTAAGTACAGTGTTCCAGGATTTTGACCCAGCGACAATGAACTGTGATATATGTCCAAGACAGGTTGGTGCCTTAGAGGGGAACATGGAGGTGATGATGTTTCCATACACCTGCTCCCCTTGTCCTTCACAGTGGTGGTCACGAGTTTATAATTAATTAGAATAATGTATATAATGTTCCACAGCACCATGTGTTGCAGGTCCACTATTCCACACCATTGCACAGACCCTTTTATTGTGTTTTCACCACGGCACAGTAGCCAGAGACACAACATCAATAGAAATCAAAAAGATAAAAAGCACTGGGGTTCAGGAGCAGGAAAAACAGCCATGGTTACCATTCTTTTTTTTTATTTCCAAAATATACTTTATTCATAAAATTCTGTAAAAATTACATTGCCAAACAGTTTCAAACAGCACCAAAAAATACAAACATTGCAAGGGAGATCAGTTTCCTTCTATACTATCATGAGTTTCTTCACAACCCTTCCATTTCACAATTGTCATGCCAATTACAGTTTTACATTTACAGCAGTTGATGTTTGTCTCGGTGTGCGTCCCTGGGAACAGCCCATAGAGCACAGACTCCTGTGTTACAGAGCTGCTTGGGATGAACCTCGACAAAAACCACTGCATCTCTTTCCACACCTGCTTTGCCACGGTTACCATTCTGCCTCACTATTTAGTAACAGTTGTTGGAAAATGTGTGTGTGGTGATTTTGAGTGAGCACCAGGTCAGCTGTGATGCTCTTTATGGTCAAATACCTTGCTGACACTACCTTGGCTCACACATGGAGAATAGCCACTTGGGTAGAATACTGGAGGGCTGCCAGCACCAATGGAAACAGGCCCCAGTGCTTGATCTAGGGTGGCATTCCAATGCAGTACTGTCAGAGATGCCATCTTTCAATGAGACGTTAAACCAAGGTCCCGTCTGCCATCGCAGGTGAAAGTAAAAGTTCTCTATTCAAAGAGCAGGGGAATTATCCCCCGTATCCAGGCCAATATTTATCCTTCAACCAACATCATCAAAACAGATTATCTATTCATTTATCACATTACTATATGTGGGACTTTGTTGCATGCAAATTGGCGACTGCCTTTCCTACATTACAACAGTGACTACATTTCAAAAGTGCTTTATTAACTGTAATGCACTTTGGGATGTCCTGAGGTAAAGAAAGGCGCTATATAAACGCAAGTGTTCCTTTCTTCTCTTTTTAAGAATTAACATCCTTAGGAAGAGGGAAAAACATTGTAGAGTTAAAATTATACAGCAAAACATAAAGGATGCTGATACTCTGTCTCTTCACCACCCATAACACAAATACAGTCATCTTAACTCAGGATTAATCAGAGCCCAAGATCAGATTTAATACCAGCAACTGTCCAATAAATACAATGTGGTTAAACTGGGCCATTAATTCCAGCTTTTCCAGTTATAAATGACAAGCAACCTCAATAAAAAAAATCTGGTTTAACAGTACGTTCTCATCAGAGGAGTACATTGCGATCATACCTTCACATTAAGCAGAATGGGTATTAGTGCACTGATTGACGTGAAATTTAAAGTGTAATATATCCAAAGGGTAGGGCCAAGGTGTTAATGTGCCTGAGGGTAGCCCAATGCAATTCTCACAGAATGCTTTAAACTGCATGTGTGAGAAAGTGCAGTGACATCTTGTGCTTCTTTGTGATTTATGCTTCTAGAGAGATTATGCAATGGGCATGGTCCTGAGGAGCAATATGATAGCACTTTCTCAATATTGAGCATTGGTCAGAATCAGAAAGTCACATACAAAAGGCAAAAAAACTGAAAAACAGACACCAATGAAACTCATGTGAAGATCATACAACCATACAGCACAGAAGGAGGACATTTATCTCATCATGCCTCTGCTGGTTCTTTAAAAGAGCTATCCAATTAGTTCTAGCCCCTGCCCTTTCCCCATAGCCCTGCAAATTATTATCTAAAAGGGCAGTGTTCCTAACGCCGACCCTGGGAAACACCACTGTCTACTTCCCTCCAGTCTGAAAAACAACCATTCACCACTATTCTTTGCTTTCTATCCCTTATCCTATCTCATATCCATGCAACCACATCCCCTCTAACCCCATGAGCTTCAATTTTGCTAACAGGTCTATTATGTGGTACTTTTTCAAACACCATTTGAAAATTCATATACACATCAACTGCACTACCCCCATCAACCTTCTCCATTACTTTATCACAGAACTCAAATTAAGTTAGTTAAACATGATTTGCCTTTAACAAATTTGTGCTTGCTTTCATTTATTAACTCTTAATTTTCTAAGTGCCAATTAATTTGTCCTGGATTATTGTCTTTAAAAGTTTCCCCACCACCAATATTATGCTTACAGGCCTATAGTTGTCCAGTTTATTGCCCTGTTCCTCAACAACAACAACAACAATCATTTATACAGCACCTTTAACATAGGAAAACACCCCAAGGTGCTGCACAGGAGCATTATCAAACAAAATCTGACACTGAGAGATCTTAGAGCAGGTGACCAAAAGCTTGGTCAAAGACATAGGTTTTAAGCAGAATATTAAAGGAGGACAGTAAAGTTTAGGGAGTCTATTCCAGAATTGTGGACCTAGACAGCTGAAGGCAGGGTTGTCAGTGGTGGAGCTGGGATATACATGAAAAGTGTCAAAATGTGTGCAAGAAAATTATTAGGTGTAAAAACTGCATCGTCTACAAAAAAATTCCAGATGAGGATGTGGGGGCAGAATGAAATATCTGATTTTCCACTCTGCTTTTTAGTCTTGCTTGTTTTACTCACGCTGATGTTTGGAACAGATTTAGAAAAATAATTGATATGGTTTTTTGATGAATGGATTTATTCTTCCAAAGTCACCCAGGATTGCCAAACAAGTAACAATAAAGATTTTCAAAAGGGCTTTTTGGAATAGATGTCAAGACAGCTGGGAGTGCTACAGGCTGTAAGCAGAAGAACCATGAATCATGCTGGGAATGACTGTGATCCTGATTCTGTTATTTGGTTTCAATTAACTGCCCCCCCCCCCCCACACTTGCATGGCCTGGTACTTTAAGAATAAGAGTAATGGCTGATACTGCAGAAGGATACTGATCTCATGACCCAGCGCTACCTGACATATTGGTACTACCAGTTTCAACTGTATATATGGCTTTGCATTCTCTGCTTTGTATCAGGTGCAGTGACTCCTGCTAAAGGGCAACTGTATTCATGCCACAAGTGTTTCTCAAACTTTTTATCTACAGAAGGATAGAAAACCAAAAGAGCCTTGCATCATCATCACATGATACAATGATAGATTCCAGCATGATTAAACCAGAAGATAAGTGTCTTGGGAAACAAATCAAAAGGGTTTGGTCACGACTTATTCATGAAGTTAGTAAAGCTAAATTTAAAGATGTTTTTCATCAGTAGCACTCTTCAAACATAAAAAAATCCAAAAGTTCAAATAATTAACTTTTTTTCAATAAATATTTAGGATATTTGTATACAGAGACATACACAGACAACACACACACACACAGATATGCACGCACACACCGCCATATACACACACACAGCCATATATGCAGACATACACACACACGCACACACACACACATACTCTTAGGTAAATTGTCTGTGGTATTGCTGAAAGTCAGTTTGTAACATTTTTACATACCAGATGATGAGATTTCAAAAATTTGCTCCACATCATCACCGAGTAGCCAGAGCCTGCAACTACATAACATTTGAGCAGTAAAATTAACATTGCAATTTACAATGATGAATGATGACAAACATGACAAAAAACCATGACAACGGTAAGGCTTTTGGATAGGAAGTGTACATCCCATGCAAGATTTTTATCACAGATATTGTGGCGAGTAACTCACCTCCTGACTCCCCAAAGCCTGTCCACCATCTACAAGGCACAAGGCAGGAGTGTGATAGAATACTCTCCACTTGCCTGGATGGATGCAGCTCCAACAACACTCAAGAAGCTCAACACCATCCAGGACAAAGCAGCCTGCTTGATTGGCACCCCATCCACAAACATTCACTTCCTCCACCATCGACGCACAGTGGCAACAGTGTGTACCATCCACAAGATGCACTGCAGCAACGCACCAAGGCTCCAAAGACAGCACCTTCCAAACCCATGACCGCCATCACCTAGAAGGACAAGAGATGCAGATGCATGGGAACACCACCACCTGCAGGTTCCCCTTCAAGCCGCACAGCATCCTGACTTGGAACTATATCGCTGTTCTTCTGTCCAAAGTCATAGCCAGTCGAGTCAAATCTGCTCTGGAGTTGGTGATCCACCCCGATCAGACCTGTACTGTACCTGGCAGAAAGATCTCTGATAGTCTCGCGCTACTCAGGGATACGATCGCCTACGTACGGGACAGGAGGGTGGACACCTGCCACATCAGCCTGGACCAGGAGAAAGCTTTTGACAGGATATCGCACACCTACATGATGGACGTGCTTTCCAAAATGGGGTTTGGGGAGGGAATCTGCAATTGGATCCAACTGCTCTACACAAACATCAGTAGCGCAGTCTCAATCAATGGGTGGGAATCGGAAAGTTTCCCGATCAAATCTGGAGTCAGACAGGGCTGTCCTCTCTCGCCGATCTTGTTTGTTTGCTGTATTGAACCCTTTGCTGAGTCTATTAGGAAGGATGCGAGCATAAGAGGGGTGACAATCCCAGGCAGCGGAGGCACTCAGGTTAAAACCTCCCTGTACATGGATGACGTCGCCGTCTTCTGCTCGGATCCGCTGTCTGTGCGCAGACTGATGAGCATCTGCGACCAGTTCGAACTGGCCTCGGGAGCCAAAATTAACCACGGCAAGAGCGAGGCCATGTTCTTTGGGAACTGGGCTGACCGATCCTTTGTCCCCTTCACCGTCAAGTCAGATTACCTGAAGGTGCTGGGGATATGGTTCGGAAGGGCCAGGGCGTGCACCAAAACCTGGGAGGAGCGAGTAGCCAAGATACAACAAACGTTGAGCATGTGGGGGCAGCGATCTCTCTCCATTGTGGGTAAGAACCTGGACATCAGGTGCGAGGCGCTCACGTTGTTGCTGTACGTGGCGCAGGTCTGGCCCATACCCCACTCCTGCGCTGTGGCAGTCACCCAAGCCATTTTCCGCTTCATCTGGGGATCTAAAATGGACTGGGTCCGGAGGGACACGATGTTCAAATCTCTGGACAAGGGCGGGAAAAATGTACCCAACGTGGCCCTCATCCTGAAGACCACCTTTGTGTGCGGCTGCATCAAGCTGTGTGTAGATCTCCAGTACGCAAACTCCAAGTGTCACTACGTGCTGAGGTTCTATCTGTCCCCGGTGTTGCGAAGGATGGGCCTGGTCACATTGCCGCGGAACGCTCCATGCAGTTGGACCGTGCCGTACCACCTATCCTTCGTGGAGCAGTTTCTGCGGGAAAACACCTTTGACCACCGATCCATCAGGCAGTGGTCTGCACGTAATGTCCTCAAGGCCCTACGGGAAAAGGAGACGGTGGATCCTGTCGGATGGTTCCCCAAGCAGACCGTCAAAGTCATTTGGCGGAATGCCTCATCGCCAGAATTTCAAACAAGCACCAAGATGTCGTTTGGCTGGTGGTGAGAAGGGCCCTCCCCGTCAGATCCTTCATGCACGCCCGAAGTCTCGCCCCCTCCGCACAATTCCCCCGCGGTGGCTGTGGTGGGGAAGAGACGGTTGCCCACCTCCTCCTGGAATGTGTCTTTGCAAAGCTGGTGTGGAAAGAGATGCAGTGGTTTTTGTCGAGGTTCATCCCAAGCAGCTCTGTAACACAGGAGTCTGTGCTCTACGGGCTGTTCCCAGGGACGCACACCGAGACAAACATCAACTGCTGCTGGAGGACTATCAATTCAGTGAAAGACGCCCTTTGGTCTGCCCGAAACTTGCTGGTCTTCCAGCGCAAAGAGTTGTCCACCGCCGAATGTTGCAGACTGGCACATTCCAAGGTCCAGGAGTACGTGCTGAGGGACGCACTAAAGCCTGGGGCAGCCGCAGCAAAGGCTCAATGGGGAAAGACCACAGTGTAAGGTCCCCCCACCAAGCTGAACTGAGGGGCTGGATCCATGGGAAACCCCTCGAACTGTATCGGGAAAATTCTGTGTGCTGTAAATGTAAAAATGTATATGGCATGACAATGAAATGGAAGGGTTGTGAGGCAACTCATGATTGTATAGAAGGAAACTGATCTCCCTTGCAATGTTTGTATTTTTTGACTTGATGCTGTTTTTAACTGTTTGGGAATGTAATTTTTACAGATTTTTATGAATAAAGTATATTTTGTAAAAAAATATATCGCTATTCTTCACTGTCACTGGGTCAAAATCCTGGAACTCCCTTCCTAACTGTGGGTGTACCTACCCCACGTAGACTGCAGCAATTCAAGAAGGCAGCTCACCACCACCTTCTCAAGGGCAATTACGGATGGTCAATAAATGCTGGCCTAGCCAGCGATGCCCACATCCCACAAACAAATAAAAAATATATATGTATACATATATATCTACTGCAGTGAGTGTTGACATTGATGTCGATCATAGAGGCTAAATGCCTGAAAATCTGCAAGTGTTCAGCTGAATTTTGTACTCCATATCTCTTTTATTTGAGCCTAATCATCTGATTATGATTTGTTTCCATGTTAATAGCACCATTGGGCGCTTTTTCCCCAGATATATTTTCTGGGCTCTGTATTTCAGCGGGCGCGTGGGTGGGCCCTTGCTCTCAGTTCCTGAAGGTGTTAAAACTTGCTCTGAAACATAAATAAACTTGATAGCATGCTTAGGATAACAGCGGAACTGCTTCAGCTACTGGATCTACCCTGGCTTTGCTTTTGATAAAGTCCCGCATGAGAGATTGGTTAAGAAGGTAACAGCCCATGGGATCCAGGACAATTTGGCAAATTGGATCCAAAATTGGCTTAGTGCCAGGAGGCAGAGGGTGATGGTCAAGGGTTGTTTTTGCGATTGGAAGCCTGTAACCGCTGGTGTACCGCAGGGATCGGTGCTGGGACCCTTGCTTTTTGTAGTGTACATCAATGATTTAGACGTGAATATGGTATGATAAGTAAGTTCGCAGATGACACGAAAATTGGTGGTGTCGTAAATATTGAGGAGGAAAGCTTTAGATTACAGGACGATATAGATGGGCTGGTAAGATGGGCGGAGCTGTGGCAAATGGAATTTAATCCTGAGAAGTGTGAGGTGATGCATTTTGGGAGGACTAACAAGGCAAGGGAATATACAATGGATGGTAGGACCCTAGGAAGTACAGAGGGTCAGAGGTGACCTTGGTGTACTTGTCCATAGATCATTGAAGGCAGCAGCACAGATAGATAAGGTGGTTAGGAAGGCATATGGGATATTTGCCTTTATCAGCCGAGGCATAGAATATAAGAGCAGGGAGATTGTGATGGAGCTGTATAAAACGTTAGGCCACAGCTGGAGTACTGTGTACTGTTCTGGGCACCACACTATAGGAATGATGTGGTTGCACTGGAGAGGGTGCAGAGGAGATTCACCAGGATGTTGCCTGGGCTGATGCATTTCAGCTATGAAGAGAGACTGAAAAGGCTAGGGTTGTTTTCCTTAGAGCAGAGAAGGCTGAGGGGAGACATGATTGAGGTATACAAAATTATGAGGGGCATTGATAGTTTAGATAGGAAGAAACTTTTTCCCTTAGCAGAGGGGTCAATAACCAGGGGGCATAGGTTTGAGGTAAGGGACAGGAGGTTTAGAGGGGATTTGAGGTAAAAAGTTTTCACCCAGAGGGTGGTTGGAAACTGGAACGCACTGCCTGTAGGGGTGGTAGAGGGAGGAACCCTCACAACATTTAAGAAGTATTTAGATGAGCACTTGAAATGCCATAGCATACAAGGCTACAGGCCAAGTGCTGGAAAATAGGATTAGAATAGATAGGTGCTTGATGGCCGGCACGGACACGATGGGCTGAAGGGCCTTTTTCTGTGCTGTATACCTCTATGACTCTATGACTCTATTTCATCACTTGGGTTTGCTGTTATTCTAATGAAAAAGATGCATGGTTCTTTTTCTTTTCTCTCCTACCATGCATAAAACATTTGCGAAACAACGATAGCATGAATATGGTTCCCCATTGACAGGAGTCAATGCACCTGATGCAAAGCAGAAGGTACAAAGCCCTGAGAATCCCATCATACGAGATCAGGTTGACAGTGTAAGGGAACAGGAGTAACACTAGGAGAGATGCAGGAAATAACACAGGATAATGACTAGGAAGAGTTACTCATCCTGGCAGTGTCGGGTAGCTGGCTTAATATCATTGTGGATAGAAGGATGGATGCCTTTCCCAGCAGGTTCCAAAAGCTTTACAGTAGTAAATCCACTGATTTTCTATCAATGCTTGTGCTATAGTGTCTTCAGCTTTTACTTAGGTGATAACAAAACATTGAGTCACGCAATGAAAGCTTGCAACAGCAATTTAAGACCTAAAGTTAGCCCTCTTTAAATAACATGAATTTTTGTTTTGTCAGAAATTGATTGCAAACTATGAGGAGCAATACAACCAGAAAACTGAAATCCTGTGACCCTGAAGTCCCTTCAATACTGGAGGAAGTTTTGAATTGTCAGAACGTCACTTTGCAAAACATGCCCAGTCCCAAAGAATAGGAAACACAGATCACAAGAACACATTAAGTACGGCTCCCCCAGGTGTTAGCATTACAAGAGAGTGGGGAAGTTGGAGCATGTAGTTGAACCATATGTAGTAGGTAGGCTATGCACTGATGGGCCCAATGGTTTTTACTCACTTTCTTTTCTCCAAAGCTTCATATGACACCACAAGCCTCATACTGTGTGCTCCGGCCAATCCATACCTTAGTATTTTGTCTACTTCTGATCACCAAAACAGTGGGGAGGTATTCATGCCTTGGAGTCTATGCAAAGAAGCACCATGTCTGATCTTCTGTGTCAGAGAACTGAGTTAAGAGGAAACACTGGAGAAATGTTCTCTTTGTCCGTAAATAGAGGTAACTGAGGAGCAAAATTATGGACATCGAAGATAATAAATGGTATCAAAAGGTAAATTCGAACGTCCTTTTAAATTCTTTACGAAGCAGTTTGATGCTGTATTGGAGAAATTAGGCTTTTTCTGGATGAATGGATGGGCTAGGGTGGGGCTGAATGGCCATCTTCATCCATATCTATCTTGCGAAAATTATAAGACTTAGAAACCTTGAGAACTTTGTCGGCATGGACTCGATGGGCCGAATGGCCTCCTTTTGTGCCATAAAAGTCTCTATGACTCTTTAAGATACATGCTGAATGACAAATGTGCAAGACTGGACTGATCTGCAGCATCTGAATGGTTTACCTAGGCACAGCATCTGTACAACATCATAAGGGAACATCCAATCATCCAAGTACCACTGTGAAGAGCTATTACTGATCATTAGTTTCCATTGTCTATTGCTCTGCACAATTCCAAACAAAACTAACCATGGATAAGAAACAAGCAACATTAAAACTTTTTATAATGCAGTAATGGAGAGCACCATCTAGTGGTAACATCCTTCATAAAGCTTGATGAAATGCACTTACACTAAGGTAAAAAAGTATTTGAATTTATATACCACCTTACCACATCAAGACACCTCAAAGCACTTCAGAGACAAATTACATTGGAAGAATGATGTCTCACTGAAAGGGACAAAAATGTAGATGACTAAAAGATCTTTTTACATGTCTATTAAGATCTATTAAGCATCATGACAGAAGGTGATTGTGTTAAACCAGGGACTTGATAGAATATATAAAAGGAAAATGAGCATTAAACAAGAAAAGTTCACACAGAACCTAGGAATATGGCATTAAATGAAGCAACCATGAGCTTGCCTTGAGCTTCTAGTCATACAATCCAGTGATGGGCGCTAGGCAAAAGTTCTTCTCAGATACAATAGTAGTGCTGGAATAGGATTGCTTAGCCAGTTGCACATGCTGTAATGAGACTCAATGTGCCATTGCTTTGATGAAAACTGCTTTGCGTGCACCCCAAATAAGCTGACAACTAATGTTCATCACTTCCACAATCCTTATCGTATGAGGTTAGTTTCTCATCTAGCATTAGACTACTGCTTTGTATTATTCTGACCATTGGCCAGAAGCACCAATCTAGAGTTTAGCTATGTTTACTCCAAATTTTCACCAAGTTCTTTATATGTTCCAAGGCCTCTGCTGTTATGTATGGTAAATGCTCCTTGCTTTCTGACAGCCTTTAACACATTCCTAGATAACACTCTCTTCGATCTGTCATTCCCCTCTTGCCCCAATACCTGTGCCTCCCCCCCATCCCACCACCAAAGCATCAAAACTACTATAAGGACTATGAGGATACTCTTAACAAACAGATCAACCTGGAGCTCTTCACTCTTCACTGTCCATTATCATGTATTAGATGCTTTTGTAAGTCACCAGTACGTTCAGTCTCTGCAAAGTAAGTTTGCCATTTTGTATTCTGGGACATGGGTTGGATAATCCTCCAATTTGCTGACATGTTCTGCTAATACCAGAATAAATACATGGATACAAGGAATATTCCAAATATTTAACATCAATATCCATTTCAGATGCCATCTCTTATGGGGCACTGCTTAAAGAATTTCGAGAAGGAAATTGTTAGACTGTGTCATCTCCAGTTAAATTGAATTGTGGTCATTTAGCAAATATCATCAAATATCAACGACAGTGATGTATATAGATGAGAGAAAAATGAATACGTCAAAAATTCCTGTCCAGTGATTCAAGCATCCATGTCCAATGATGTGTTGGCAGGACAGAGCAGGACCCTTTTATGGTAAGATCCTGTTTGACACAGGCATATTTCATTAACTGCATCAGGAGACAGCTGGTTGAACCATGCTGACTGATAGTCTTGGCGCAATGGAGGAAGTAGTGAGCTCACGTTCAGTGACAGCTCTTGAGTCAGCTCAGCTTGAACAGCGCTGCATTCCTGTCCTTTGATTCAATGACTTTCTAATCCACAGAAGGTGCTGCATTCTCCGCTTCTTCAGCTTGCAAGTCATACTTGACATTGGCTACATTCCTTTCAAAAGAGGACTGAATTCCCAAAACATTATCTGTGACAGAATTGGAGCTAAACCTTTCAAAAAGTGCAATTAAGAGATTCAGGTAGTGCCCTAACAGAGATTAAAGGTTTACGACAGAAGGTATTGATGGGCTGGATTTTGTTCTCCCGCAGGCGTCGGGTTCCAAGGCAGGTGGGGGAGGCCTGAAGATGGCTCTGGATGAGGCCCACCACAGACCTCGATGCCGTGAGTGCCCAGCCTGATCCTCCCGGCAGTGGCAAGGCTCAGTGGCAGTGGCGACAGGACCACAACTTAAATATTCAAATGAATAAAATTATTAAATTGATATAGACTTATCTGTGATCTTGAGGGCCAGCCGCGATCTTCGGCACGGTGGCCGGCACTCCCGCGCCTTCAGATCCCCGATCACCAGTACCACACTGGTGGAGAGGAGGGAGGGGGTAAGTTTGTCAGTGCGGAGTGGGGCGGGGGGGGGAAACGGGGTCAAATATACATAATGGGTGCAGCGGATGGTGGTAAGTGTTGAACCTGAAACTTTGTGCAGTTTAGTGGGGGGAAGGTCAGATGTAAAAGGTAATTGTTTTGTGGGGGGGAAGGGCAAATAGCTATTGTAATTGATATTGGGGGGGTGGGAAAGGGGCAAATAAATGAGCCACCACACTTGAGATTGCGGCAGCTCTTTGGCGTGTGGCCCGCATAGACGGGCTGCCATTTTTTAGCCACTGAGAACGACGGCAGGCTCTTAAAATCCAGCCCGATATGTGAGGCACATTCCTGTTATGGAGTAAAAATTGCAAAATCAGCACTCAGTTGTTCAATATAATGCACAGGCATTTCATAATAAGTACCCAGTGTCATTCCTTTCTCTGGCACAGTTCAGGTGTCAGCTGTGGCTCAGTTGGCAGCACTCTCACCTCTGACTCAGAAAGTTATCCCACACCAGAGACTTGAGTACACAATATGAGGTTGCATTCTACTGTAGTACTAAGGGAGTTCTGCATTGTCAGAGGTGCCGTCTTTCAGATGAGGCGTTAAACCCAGGCCCCATCTGCACTCTCAGGTGGAAGTAAAAGATCCCTGACACTGTTTGAAGAAGATCAGGGGAGTTCTTCCCAGGGCTCTGACCAATATTTCTCCCTCAACCAAAATCACAAACAGATTATCTGGTCATTATCACATTGCTGTGTAGGATTTTACTGTGTGCCCATCGGCTGTCACATTTCCTACAATACAGTAGCGAATACACTTCAAAAGTGCTTCAGCTGTAAACTGTTTTGGGACTCTCTGAAAGGCGCTATATAACTGCAAATCCTTTCTTTTTTATGAATCATGAAATTAGGAGTAGTATTAATGAATGCACTTTCACTTTATCCCCAATTCTCCACAAAGTAGGTTCTGTTGTCGAAGTTGCAATTCCTGTGTTTTCTATTCTCATTTCTTAATCTTAAGCCGCATCTATTTTCTTTGCTTTAAACTTCTTGTTGAATGCTGGCACTAATCCACATGATAGCTGTCACTGCCTAAGGAAAGGAACATATTCCCACCTTTCATACCAAGTGTGCTTGCAGGTTTGGTATGGGACAGGTTAGGTGCAGGATGAAACTTTCTTCTAATCTGCTCAATAATTTGCCTTAACTCAAATCTCAGAAAGCAGCAGCTCCTGCACCAGTGTGAACTTTCCATTCACCACATCAGCTATCTTTGCGCTGTCAGAATGTGACTCACTAGGGACAGCTTGTCCCTTTAGAGTGGTCAGAGGGAAAAGAATTTAACTTCCTGTAGTTTGGGCTGGATTCAAATCCAGGTCTCAGAGGTAAAAGAATAGCATTAATTATCTGCACTGTCTAGACTGTAGCTTGGGAATTGCTGTCAGCATAAAGTCCTTGTGATGCCTGCCGTGTTCAATGCCCATTGTACAATTGCTGTAGGGCTTATCAGCATACTGTGCATTAGCCTATTCTGCATGTAAAATTATTGTGATGGGATAACCCCAAGATTTTCATCTTCATACATGGCACATGTAATGCGCTGATTTTGTTTGTGTGAAATAGCCATTAGAACTCAGGCAGGTTCTCACATGGCAGGAATAAAAAAGCAACAGCAGCAAGTTTTTATAGTTTGAAAATACACCACAGTTGGGATTACTTTCAGTAAAAGGAGAATGGGCAGGAGCATTGAAGGGTTGCCACAAACATAAAGTGGCCCATAGATGTATTATTCCCACCCACTACTATGCCACCCACCATATATCCACAGATCGTCGGCAGTGACTGAACAGCACTGCCTCCAGAGGCTCAGGCTTTGCATGAAGGTAGAGATAGCAGTGCCCTTTGCTTCAAGAGCACCTTCAGACACCCTCAAAGATGGAAATAAGAAGGTCAGCAGTGGCCACTGCCCTCAATTTTTATGCCCCTTTCTTTTTCTGGACTACTGCAGGGAAGATGTGGCAGTTTTCTACTCCCAGGAAGCCAAAGGTGCCATTTTCAGTGGGGTCAATAATTTCACCATCAACCAATAGTGTGATTGAGCAACACTATTCTACAGAACTGCTTAAGCCATTCAGGCTTCTATGTACAGTGATATGCCTATATGACCCAAAGCGACCTTTGCAAAAATGTGGACATTATACAGGACACCAGAACGGAATCAAGCATTGCCTGATTCCCCGGAATCAAGAAAGCTAACAATGTGTAACCCAGAGGGGTATAAAGCCATTCGAATTGGTCCAGACTCTCAGCAGCCAATTAGTGAAACCCTTATTCTGTCCATAAGGGAATCACTTAGGATGGGTAAGTTAGGTGCTACATACCTGGAATAAGCCACAAGCAACCAAGAGGCGACACTGTGCCACTGCAAGCTGCCAACATTCAGACACCACATAATAATAGAGGAAATAAATGTTGGAGTCGCAAATATTTATTTCACGTTGGTTATAATATCATAAGAGCCCAGCAAAAGGTGGCAATAGGTGCCATTTGATGAACAGAGTGTAAAAGTGCAGGACAAGATGATTTACGCACAGTTATAGGCAAAACTCCTAGCTCTGGTTCGGCTCCCTCACATTGAGGCCCATCCACTGTGCTCCAACTCTTTTCTGTTCCACTCACTTCCTTCCACCCTAGCCTGAAAAAAAATGGTCACAAATGTTCCAACTCCCTATTCTTTCCCTTAGTGCTTTAGCTCTGATACCTTCCTCCCTGTCTCACAACAGTTTAAAGCACAATCCTACTCCCTGCCTTTCTCAAGCCCTGCTGCTCTTTAGCTGAGGGACTACTGCAGATTAGAATGTTAAGTTTCAAGCAGGTCAGCTCCATGATCCTGTCCCCCCAACAGCCCCAACCCAGCCCAACCTGTTGTCGCCCAGCTCAGAGCTCCACTCTCATGCATCTGTAGATAGACACAAATGAAGGCATCAGGATGGTGTACTATGTTATTACATACAACCAGCATCATTAAAACAGATTATCTGGTCATTATTACATTGCTGTTTGGGTGATCTTGCTGTGCAAAATTGGCTCCCACATTTCCTAGCATTGGGATGTCCAAAGGTTGCGAAAGATGCTATATAAATGCACGTTCTTCCTTTTTTCTTTATGTTATCACAGGTGGTAAATATAAACTAAACCCAGCAGCTTCATGCTGGTGGTAGATTTTGGCCAGCACCAGCTCAAGATTTCAGTAAATAAAATGAACAGATCACAATCTACAGAAACATATATATACAGCATCCTAAAAACTGCCCAGAAAGAAAACACAACACAAAAAAAAACAGAGAGAGATACAGAGAATGGCAGGTAACAGCCTGAACAGGGGTACCACAGATGAGGGTGGCACAATAAATGTCGAAGATCCAAGTGCAATGATGTACTGCAAGAAATGTGGATGTAACTTTACAACCTGATTGGTAAAAGCCACATTCATCTAGACCTCAGGATTTTTTTAAAATTTAGAACAAACACAAGTTCTTTCAGTGATGTGAATAATTTAGAATATTATTGCTGTACATGCGGTTTTGCGAACATAATGTAGGAAGCAAAAATGTTGTCCACGTTAAAAGGTAGTTTTTCCACTTTTATCCGGACTTTGTAATTTTTTTAGAATAATATCATAGAACATAGAACATAGAACAGTACAGCACAGTACAGGCCCTTCGGTCCACGATGTTGTGCCCACCCTTTAACCTACTCTAAGATCAAACTACCTACATACCCTTCATTCTACTATCATCCATGTACCTATCCAAGAGTCGCTTAAATATCCCTAATGTATCTGCTTCTACTACCACCGCTGGCAGTGCATTCCACGCACCCACCACTCTCTGTGTAAAGAACCTACCTCTGACATCTCCCCTCAACCTTCCTCCAATCACCTTAAAATTATGCCCCCTGGTGATAGCCCTTTCCGCCCTGGGAAAAAGTCTCTGGCTATCCACTCTATCTATGCCTCTCATCATCTTGTACACCTCTATCAAGTCACCTCTCATCCTTCTTCGCTCCAATGAGAAAAGCCCAAGCTCCCTTAACCTTTCTTCATAAGACATGCCCTCCAGTCCAGGCAGCATCCTGGTAAATCTCCTCTGCACCCTCTCTAAAGCTTCCACATCCTTCCTATAATGAGGCGATCAGAACTGAACACAATATCCCAAGTGTGGTCGAACCAGGGCTTTATAGAGCTGCAGCATAACCTCGCGGCTCTTAAACTCAATCCCCCTGTTAATGAAAGCCAACACCCCATACGCCTTCTTAACAACCCTATCAACTTGGGTGGCAACTTTGAGGGATCTATGGACGTGGACCCCAAGATCCCTCTGTTCCTCCACACTGCCAAGAATCCTGTCTTTAAGCCTGTATTCTGCATTCAAATTCGACCTTCCAAAATGAATCACTTCACACTTTTCCAGGTTGAACTCCATCTGCCACTTCTCAGCCCAGCTCTGCATCCTGTCAATGTCCTGTTGCAACCTACAACAGCCCTCCACACTATCCACAACTCCAGCAACCTTTGTGTCATCGGCAAACTTATTAACCCAGCCTTCCACTTCCTCATCCAAGCCATTTATAAAAATCACAAAGAGCCGAGGTCCCAGAACAGATCCCTGCGGAACACCACTGGTCACCGAGCTCCAGGCTGAATACTTTCCATCTACTACCACCCTCTGTCTTCTATGGGCCAGCCAATTCTGTATCCAGACAGCCAAATTTCCCTGTATCCCATGCCTCCTTACTTTCTGAATGAGCCTACCATGGGGAGCCTTATCAAACGCCTTGCTAAAATCCATATACACCACATCCACTGCTCTTCCTTCATCAATCTGTTTTGTCACATCCTCAAAGAATTCAATAAGGCTTGTGAAGCATGACCTGCCCCTCACAAAGCCATGCTGACTATCTCTAATCAAACTATGCTTTTCCAAATAATCATAAATCCTGTCTCTCAGAATCCTCTCCAATAATTTGCCCACCACCGACGTAAGACTGACTGGTCTGTAATTTCCAGGGTTATCCCTATTCCCTTTCTTGAACAAGGGAATAACATTTGCCACCCTCCAATCATCTGGTACTACTCCAGTGGACAGTTAGGATGCAAAGATCATCGCCAAAGGCATGGCAATCTCTTCCCTCACTTCCCGTAATAACCTTGGGTATATCCCGTTTGGCCCCGGGGACTTATCTATCCTCATGTCTTTCAAAATTTCCAGCACATCCTCCTTCTTAACATCAACCTGTTCGAGCATATCAGCCTGTTTCACGCTGTCCTCACAAACGACAAGGTCCCTCTCACTCATGAATATTGAAGCAAAGTATTCATTAAGGACCTCCCCTACCTCCTCCGACTCCAGGCACAAGTTCCCTCCACTATCCCTGATCGGCCCTACCCTCACTCTGGCCATCCTCTTGTTCCTCACATAAGTGTAGAACGCCTTGGGATTTTCCTTAATCCTACCCACCAAGACTTTTTCATGTCCCCTTCTAGCTCTCCTAAGTCCATTCTTCAGTTCCTTCCTGGCTACCTTGTAACCCTCTAGAGCCCTGTCTGATCCTTGCTTCCTCAACCTTAAGTAAGCTTCCTTCTTCCTCTTGACAAGCTGTTCCACATCTCTTGTCATCCAAGGTTCCTTCACCCTACTATCCCTTCCTTGCCGCATCGGGACAAACCTATCCAGCAGTCGCAGCAAGTGCTCCCTAAACAACCTCCACATTTCTGTCGTGCATTTCCCTGAGAACATCTGTTCCCAATTTAAGCTCCCCAGTTCCTGCCTAATAGCATTGTAATTCCCCCTCCCCCAATTAAATATTTTCCCATCCCGTCTGCTCCTATCCCTCTCCATGACTATAGTAAAGGTCAGGGAGTTGTGATCACTATCACCGAAATGCTCTCCCACCGAGAGATCTGCCACCTGGCCTGGTTCGTTGCCAAGCAGCAAATCCAACATAGCCTCCCCTCTAGTCGGCCTATCTACATATTCAGTCAGGAAACCTTCCTGGACACACCTGACAAAAACTGGTCCATCCAAACTATTTGCACTAAGGAGGTTCCAATCAATATTAGGGAAGTTGAAGTCACCCATGACAACAACCCTGTTACTTCTGCACCTTTCCAAAATCTGCCTCCCAGTCTGTTCCTCCGTGTCTCTGTTGCTATTGGGGGGTCTATAGAAAACTCCCAATAAAGTGACTGCTCCTTTCCTGTTTCTGACTTCCACCCATACTGACTCATATCATTCCTCATCTTTAATTAAAACAAAATGTCATCAAATTTTCAGAGTTCAAAGTCGAAGTTCATAAAATCATACTTTTATGCTAGTACAGATGATTCATTCATATGCCAAACTACAGCAGATTCCTTGGAAGAAATTATCCATGACTTGAGTGAGAAGAAGTATGATGAACAGGAAGTGGAGAGTGAATGGATTTCTACGGTTCCTTGAAATATTAATCAATATCTAGCAAGTAAAAGTAAACTAACATCACAGAAGGAATCTTAGTTACTGACTTTACTAACCAACGGAAAATTTTTCTTTCCTAGTTACCAGATCAAAACTCTTTATATTTTTAAAGAGCTCTATCAGATCTAATCTTAACTTTTGTGATCTGGTTGGGGAGGTGGTGGTGTAGTGGTATTGTCACTTGACTAGTAGCCCAGAGTCTCTGGGGACATGGGTTCAAATCCCACCACAGCAGAGGGTGAAATTTGAATTCAATTAAAAAAGCTACTCTGATGATGGCCATGAAACCATTGTCAATTGTTGCAAAACCCATCTGGTTCACCAATGTTCTTAGGGAAGGAAATCTGCTATCCTTACTTGGTCTAGCCTACACATGACTCTTAAATGCCGTCTGAAATGGGCTAGCAAGCCACTCAGTGGTACCAAATTACTACAAAGCCAATAAGGAATAAAACTGGACAGACCACTTGGCATCGACCTCGGCACTGGAAACGGCAACTGTCGACCTTGCAAAGTTCTCCTTACTAACATCTGGGGGCTTGTGCCAAAATTGGGAGAGCTGTCCCACAGACTAATCAAGTTAGAGCCTGACACAGTCATACTCACAGAATCATACATAACAGTCAATGTCCCAGACACCGCCATCACTATCCCCAGGTACATCCTGTACTACCGGCAGGACAGACCTAGAAGAGATGGCAGCACAGTGGCATACAGTCGGGAGGGTGTTGTCCTGGGAGTCCTCAACATCGAATCCGGACCCCATGAAGTCTCATGGCATCAGGTCAAACATGGGCAATGAAACCTCCTGCTGATCACCACCACCGCCAACCACCACCCCCCCCCCCCCCCCACCACCTCAGCTGATGAACCAGTACTTCTTCATGTTGAACAGCATTTGGAGGAAACGCTAAGGGTGGTGTCATGCTAGGCCCCCACCTGCCAAGAACAAGGCACGTTAATTTTGTCATCAACATTGATTTTAAACTCTTACTGGAGTTAAGAAAGGCCTTGTTAAACAGATCAGCTGTGGCTGGAAAAGACATTTGCATATTAACAGACAGTGTTTGGAAGGACAAAGCAGCCATTCCCTGACACATTCAACCCACAATGGACTTTTGATCACTAGACATTGCAGGTGGGGGAGCTCACATTCCAGGTTGACTGCTAAGCTGGCTGAATACACAAAGGGACATGGTCAAACCTGCTAGTCACATGACTAACCTGCTGGGCAACTTGAGTTTTTTGAATTTGTACAAACAGTTTGGGTAGAGTGTATCCGTCTGTTTGCTCCTAGACTGAGACGATCTCTCTCCTGTCTGCTCCCATCTCTTTCTCACAAGCCTCTGAAACCACTGAAGCCACATGAACCCCAAGAGAGAAAATCTCCTCCAGTGAACAAGGTTTAAGAAGAATACTGGGCCCCAACGAAAAGCAAGATCTACCTACAATCAAGGACTCTACAGTGAGCTTGAAGATCCATAACAACAACTCTTCAGATATTGCCTCAAACCTTTCTACTTTATTTTTCTTCTGCTCTTTTCTGTCTCCATTTGCATGTGTGTATTGCATATGCATGCTAGCGTGGGCATGTCGTGTATCCGTAGGTGTTAACCGAATTAGAGTTTAAGTTTAAGTTTAATAAATTCCAACTTTTCTCCTTTAAACCTGAGAAAACCTGTTTGTGCTGGTGTCTTTGCCTTGTAATTTAGATCCAAAGGGGGAGCTAAAAAAAATGGTGTATTTAAAATTAAACCCTGTTACAGTAAGACCAGGTGAAAGCTGAAAGGGGCCCCTAGACCTCTTTCTCACCTGGTCGTAACAGTGGCAGGTGCGCAAAATGTACTCTGGGTGGGGGACGTCAATGTCCATCACCAAGAATGGCTCGGTAGCACCACTACTGACCAAGCTGGCTGGATCCTAAAGCCCATAGCTGTGAGACTGGGTCTGTGGCAGATGGAAGGGAACCAACAAGAGGGGAAAATATACTTGACCTCATCCTCACCAATCTGCCTGCCACAGATGCATCTGTCCATGACTGTATTGGTAGGAGTGGCCACCTCACAGTCTTTGTGGAGACAAAGTCCCGTCTTCATATTGAGGACACCCTTCATCGTGTTGTGTGGCACGACCACCATGCTAAATGGGATAGATTTCGAACAGATCTAGCAATGTAAAACTGGGTATCCATGAGGCACTGTAGGCCATCAGCAACAGCAGATCATACTCAACTACAATTTGTAACCTCATGGCCTGACATATCCATCACTCTGCCATTACCATCAAACCGGGGGACCAACCGCGGTTCAATGAATAGCGCAGGAGGACATGACAGGAGCATCACCAGGCATACCTCAAAATGAGGTGGCACCCTGGTGAAGCTACAACACAGGAATATCTGCGTGCCAAACAGCATAAGCAGTATGCGATAGACAGAGCTAAGTGATCCCATAACCAACGGATCAGATCTAAACTCTGGAGTCCTGCCACATCCAGTCATGAATGGTGATGGACAATTAAACAACTAACTGCAGGAGGTGGCTCCACAGATACCCCCATCCTCAATTATGGGGGATCCCAGCACATCAGTGCGACAGATAAGGCTGAAGCATTTGCATCCATCTTCAGCTAGAAGTGCTGAGTGGGTGATCCACCTCAACCTCCTCGTGAAGTCCACAGCATCACAGATGCCAGTCTTCACGCAATTCAATTCACTCTGCGTGATATCAAGAAACAACTGAAGGCACTGGATACTGCAAAGGCTATGGGTCCTGACAATATTCCAGCAATAGGACTGAAGACCTATGCTCCAGAACTTGCCACACCCCTAGCCAAGCTGTTCCAGTACAGCTACAACAGTGGCATTGACCCAGGAATGTGGAAAATTGCCCAGGTATGTCCTGTACATAAAAAGCAGGACAAGTCCAACCCGGCCAATTACCGCTCCATCAGCCCACTCTCGATCATCAATAAAGTGCTGGAAGATGTCATCGACAATGCTATCAAGCGGCACTTGCTCAGCAATAACCTGCTCAGTTTGGGTTCCATCAGAGCCAATCAGCTCCTGACCTCATTGCAGCCTTGTTTCAAATATGTTCAAAAGAGCTGAACTCAAGAGGTGAGGTGAGAGTGACTGCTTTGACATCAAGGCAGCATTTGACCGTGTATGGCATCGAAGAGCGGCAGCAAAACTGGAGTCAATGGGAATCAGGGGGAAAACTCTCTGCTAGTTGGAATCATACTTAGCGCAAAGCAAGATGGTTGTGGTTGTTGGAAGTCAATCTTCTGAGCTCCAAGACATCACTGCAGGAGTTCCTCAGGGTAGTGGCCTAGGCCCAAGCATCTTCAGCTGCTTCATCAATGACCTTCCTTCAATCATAAGGTCAGAAGTGGGGATGTTCACTAATGATTGCACAATATTCAGCACTATTCGCGATTCCTCAGATACTGAAGCAGTCCGTGGAGAAATGCAGCACGACCTGGACAATATCCAGGCTGGGGCTGATAAGTGGCAAGTAACATTCCCGCCACACAAGTGCCAGGCAATGACCATCTCCAACAAGAGAGAATCTAACCATCTCCCCTTTACATTCAATGGCATTACCATTACTGAATCCTGACTATCAACATCCTGGGGGTTACCATTGACAAGAAACTGAACTGCAGTAGACATATAAATACCGTGGCTACAAGAGCAGATCAGCAGTTAGGAATCCTGTGGTGTGTAACTCACCTCCTGACTACCCAAAGCCTGTCCACCATCTATAAGGCAAAAGTCAGGAGTGTGATGGAATACTCTCCACTTGCCTGGATGGGTGCAGCTCCAACAACATTCGACACCATCCAGGACTAAGCATCCCGTTTGATTGGCACCCCATCCACAAACATTCACTCCCTCCACCACCGACGCACAGTGGCAGCAGTGTGTACATCTACATGATGCACTGCAGCAATGCACCAAGGTTCCTTAAACCTGCCAAACCTGCGACCTCTGGCACCTAGAAGGACAAGGACAGCAAATGCATGGGAACACCACCATCTGCAAATTCCCCTCCAAGCTACACACCATCCTGACTTGGAATTATATCGCCATTCCTTCACCGTCGCTGGGTCAAAATCCTGGAACTCCTTTCGTCACAGCACTGTGGGTGTCCCTACCCCACACAGACTGCAGCGGTTCAAGAAGGCAGCTCATCAACACATTCTCAAGGGCAATTAGGGATGGATAATAAACGCCGGCCTAGCCAGCGATGCCCACATCCCATGAACCAATAAAAAAAAGCGGATGAGTTGATGGTCCAGAATTTGCTGCGAAAATAACAGCAAATTTAATACACATGCCATTATTAGTGTAAATAACCCAGCAATTTGTGGCAAGGAAAAGTCAGCCCGTCACATACTGCTTAACAAGGTATGCCGCTCAGCCATGTGCCTCGCAAAAAATTGCAGCTCGCCCACAACCTCCCCATGAGTTTCAGGAAATTGCTGCATTTGTGCTGTTAAACTAAATTTGACACTGAAAGTTAGGGCCAACATACCCTCTAATGTTCTTTTTTGTAGTGCGCAGCCAACTCGTTCAAGTGCACGGGCCCTTTAAATATTTTTGTGTGGCCACACACATGAGGTATGCAGCCTGCGTGGGAATTTTCTGGTTGCTGCGTGGCCATGTAGGGGACATTGGTTAGGCTGGTACTTAACGATGCAAGGTCCCTTTTAATGATGAAATTCATGCTCCGGAATCTCTTTGCTCAAAAAGGGAACAACTGAAACTGTGAAGTCCCATCCCTGCAGGTACTAATTTGTTCCTAGAAGTTTTTTTAATTTAACATTTTTCAATTTTTTCTTACTTCTTGCCTCGCTCTTTCAATCCAATCTTTCTTTTCCTCTTTTTATATTTCTTTCTGTACCTAATTGGACTCTAATTCACTCTACTTCCTTCTCTCCCTTTTGTTTCTTCCTCCACCCTTAAATTTCACTGGTTAAGGAGATGGACTGTCTCATCATTCAGCAAGGTCCCAGATGCCTTGTTGACCTTATTATCAGCTGACACCTCCAGCAATTTGCACACAAAAACATTTCGAGCTAAAGGGTGGAGAAAAAATATCTAACAAACAGAGCACGGCGCATGATGTCCCACTCCAGCAAATTCTGGCCGATATGGATACCCTGTTTCTCCGTAGGCTTCTTTCTCAAGTTACTTCAGATGAGGGGGAGAACCCTTGCTGAATTTCACCCCCATTCTAGATTCTCTGATCCTTCATGACTAAAATCTATCACTCCTTGCATCAGCTTAACAAATCTCTGCACTATTTTCTTAGTCTCACATTAACTATTAAATAAATTGTCCCATAATTCTTTAGTTCTATATAATTTACTTGCTAAAGATCATTTGTGTTGGATGATGTACCAAGAATGGAGACAGCCTTATATTAGATAAATAATACAAGATTTCACTAAAGTCTGAAAAGGTGCAATTTGCAAATTACAGTATATTAAACTGTCAAGTGCAAATTGTCGTAACAAAATATGGCGCAAACATAACTTTGTATGAACGTTCATGAAATAATTAGCTACTAATTACAAATCATTCAAAAAATAAAGATGTCCTTTTGATGCTAAAGATTCTTATTAAGGCATTGCATTGTGAAGCAAAATCCTAACTCACTTATTATAAATAGATTTACTCAACACATGGGGGAAGTGTTTCTCCCATTGTCTCAGATTTCCAAAGTAATTGTGGTGCAGAGATATAATTACTAATTTGTTTTTATACAAATGAATAAATGAAATTGTTGCTAAAGTATATTTAAAAATGTTTAAGTATTTGTTAGCTTCCCTCTTAAAAATATTAATGTGAAGTGGTAATTACTGTAAAGTGTTAGATTTCCATCAGTGGTAAAAAGTTCGAACAGCAGTAATTGGGCATTAATCTTACCCAACATGCCATATCCCATTTGAAATCAGCAATGTTAAGACAACAGCAGCCCCTTGTGGTCACAATGGGATTCTCTGATGCCTATTTGTGACAAAGCTAATTCCGTTTCAATGATGTTCAAAATGTTTCAAGCAGAGGTCAAGGTCGAGGATCCAGTGGTTTGTGTGCTTAGGTTACAGCAAAGAGATGAGCATCCAAGCTGTGTCCTACTGACGTATGGCCTTTAGTGTGAAAATTTGAATATCTTCACATTGGACAAGCAAGAAAGGCAATTGGGCAGGATATTATAGTGGCGAAGGGCCGGATGGCAGGAGACAACCCCGCCTCTATCAGACCCCTGGCCAAATTCAACGACAGGCAGGTAATTAACTGCCTGCCATCAGGAATGCTGTCCCTTTAAGAAACAAAAGCCCGCCTCCAAGAGCTGCCAGCCAGTCAGATGGCCAGCAGCTCAGCAGTACCACTAGGAGTAGTGGCCACTGTTGGTACTGCAGGAGGCCCAGAGCAGCGCCGACAGGGTACACCACAGGACCCGATAACTGGGGTCAGGGTCGCTGGGCCCTGTAAGGGGGGAGTCTTGCTGTAGGGCTGGCCATTCTCTGCCAGAAGGGCCCACCATGGATTGCTGCCAGAGAAAGGACATCCCCCCCCCACCACCCCACCAAACTCACTAGGAGGCTGCCAGGTTTCACCTGAAAGTCTCTTCATGCAGCAGTGAGACCCTCGGACGCTAGCTAAATATCAGCAGAGGTGGGAGAGAGCGCTTAAGTGCCCTTAATGGGCCACTTAAGTGACATAATTGGTCTTCCAGCGGACTTCCCGTCTGCCATGGTGCCTGCCGTGGACTAAATGGAATGGGGGCAGCACAACATCAGGCACACCGCCCGACGTCACCCACGCCATTTTGTGTGCCCCTCCTGCCTCCCACCCTGCCTCCAAGGAGAGGAAAAATCCAGCCTAATGGCTTCTGTAAATTGGGGGTAGGGTTACTTAGAGAGAACAAAGATCTCCTAGGGCTTCAATTTTCCACAATGGAAATCTTTCAAAGGAACTGCTGTACTCAAGTAATCCTGTGGTGTAGTTTGCAAAATCTGTTCTTACTTAAATCAATACTGAAGTGCATGCAACGTTGCATGGAATCGCCCACAAAAGTATTGAGAATATATGTCAGAGTAGCTTTTTCAGTACCTTTGCTCACGGCAAAGTGCTTTTCCTGCCACAAGCACAGATCCGAAAGTCGTATTACCATCCATTGAAATCAATAAATGCTATTTTCCAATTCACATTACTTAGGTACTTTGCGATTTAGGGAAGATGGGTGCCAAGTGTACACTTATATCTGTCATTGGTGCAAGAACAGATGATTTCAGGGTCACCCAGTAAGGTTTGAGACTAGGGCACATACTGGGGATTAGTAAGAAACAAAAAACTTTTGAGGGACTTCTGTCGATTCTTCTTCTTTGGCCTCCTTGTCTCGAGAGACAATGGGTAAGCGCCTGGAGGTGGTCAATGGTGTGTGGAGCAGCGCATGGAGTGGCTATAAAGGCCAATTCTAGAGTGACAGACTCTTCCACAGGTGCTGCAGAAAAATGTGTTTGTCGGGGCTGTTACACAGTGCCTGAATAACATAAAGGAATGTTAACTTCCACCCCTGGAAGCAAGCCAGCAAATCTTGGGAGGTGCACAAAGCACTTCAAACTACAGCCTAGCTGATAAAGCAAAACATATGCACTGAATAAAGGACATTTATCTGATGGTCCCACAATTTACTGCAGGTTGTCAACACCCCACCCGCAGCCCCACCCCCACCCCCACCCCCACCCCCATCTGTCAGAATATGTACCTACACAAATAACTGTAGTGACATATCCCCACCCCTTTCTCCTTTCATTCCTTGTCAACTGACATTTGCAATAAAAATCAACTGGTAATTAAATTTGTTTTGCTCTGAAAGCAGAGGTGTAGTCATGGAACATATTGCTCCCTACTTTAAAATTAGCATATTATATATCTGACAGTATATGAATCATTTTGCATTTAAAAATATGTATGTTTTTGGCCTTGGCAACTTCAACTACCTGTGTTTTGTTAATAATTAGCACTGACTTTCTGGAACAGGTGAGGATAAGTTCAGTGCCCAGATATACAGCTGACCTGAGTTTGATTTGACATGACAACTGTACAATAGACTGCCATGCTCGGAAGGAGCTGTGTTGAAATAAACAATGAACTGGAAGAATTATGACAATAAAAAGTCAACTGTCAAATTGAACCACAAGAAAATGGGCACATTTGTACCACAAACAAAATAAAGTAGAGGTCAGGTGACCCATCCTGTACTGTCAATAAACAAGACTGTCTGCAAAGATGAAACTCATTAACTGTGTCTGAACTAGCTCTGGGGAAAAAGCATTGAAAATGAAAGGAGCCTATTACATGTTGATGACTCCTTCCTACAGGAATGAACTATCACAGCCCAAACCAAGATAAATAGGTATGAAATAGCACCAATGTAACAGAATGGTCCCCATCCTGACACCAACAGATAGCAAGAGTTTCCATATCTTGGACCATTGTACGGTCACACCAGGGGAGAGGGCCCTGTGTCACCTGACAGAGACTCAAAGGTGATGGATTTTTACCTCAAAAAGTAGCGCACTGGAGAGAGAGAGGGAAGATCAACCAAAGACCACAGAAAGCCAGTTCCAGGCAAAAGCTATGAGATCAGTCCAGTTAAGGAAGAAGCCCTGCTGCTGATACTATACTTCAACTTGATGCAGCAGAGAACTTAAAAGGTGACCACCGCCTCCAGACTGACGTTTTAACCACCAGAAATCTACAACACGTTAGCAAATTCACGACTCCAAACGTCCAGGCCTGCACTTTTGAAGACTATCCTCCCAAGAAGATTCAACAGGTTTCTGTGAACCACAAGCTCTGACATCACATGGGACTTTTATTGTATCTTACGCTTTCCCTTCTATTTATCTATCTATCTTTATGTGTGTTGTAGGAACATGTTTTATTTGTTGGATGAATCTATGTAAGTTATTCTTCTTTGGCCTCCTTGTCTCGAGAGACAATGGGTAAGCGCCTAGAGGTGGTCAGTGGTTTGCGGAGCAGTGCCTGGAGTGGCTATAAAGGCCAATTCTAGAGTGACAGACTCTTCCACAGGTACTGCAGAAAAAATTGGTTGTCGGGGTTGTTACACAGTTGGCTCTCTCCTTGCACTTCTGTCTTTTTTCCAGCCAACTGCTAAGTCTCTTCGACTCGCCACTCTTTAGCCCCGCCTTTATGGCTGTCCGCCAGCTCTGGCGATCACTGGCAACTGACTTCCACAACTTGTGGTCAATGTCACAGGACTTCATGTCGCGTTTGCAGACATCTTTAAAGCGGAGACATGGACAGCTGGGGAATCTGATACCGGTGATGAGCTCGCTGTACAATGCGTCCTTGGGAATCCTGCCATCTTCCATGCGGCTCACATGGCCAAGCCATCTCAAGCGCCCCTGGCTCAGTAGGGTGCATATGCTGGGGATGTTGGCTGCCTCGAGGACTTCTGCGTAGAAAATACGGTCCTGCCACCTGATGCCAAGGATTCTCCGGAGGCAGCGAAGATGGAATGAGTTGAGACGTCGCTCTTGGCTGACATACATTGTCCAGGCCTCGCTGCCGTAGAGCAAGGTACTGAAGACACAGGCTTGAAACACTCGGACTTTTGCATTCTGTGTCAGTGCGCCATTTTCCCACACCCTCTTGGCCAGTCTGGACATAGCAGCAGACGCCTTTCCCATGCGCTTGTTGATTTCTGCATCGAGAGACAGGTTACTGGTCATAGTTGAGCCTAGGTAGGTGAGCTCTTGAACCATTTCCAGAGTGTGATCGCCAATATTGATGGATGGAGCATTTCTGACATCCTGTCCCATGATGTTCATTTCCTTGAGGCTGATGGTTAGGCCAAATTCATTGTAGGCAGCCACAATCCTGTCGATGAGTCTCTGAAGATACTTTTTTGTGTGGGACGTTAATGCAGCATCATCAGCAAAGAGGAGTTCCCTGATGAGGACTTTCCGTACTTTGGTCTTCGCTCTAAGACGGGCAAGGTTGACCAACCTGCCATCTGGTCTTGTGTGGAGGAAAATTCCTTCTTCTGAAGACTTGAACGCATGTGAGAGCAGCAGTGCGAAGAAGATTCCAAATCGTAGATTTTCTATGCGTGGGTGCGAGAACACAGCCCTGTTTCACACCACTCAGGATAGGAAAGGGGTCTGATGAGGCACCGCTATGCTGAATTGTGCCTTTCATATTGGTTATGGTCTGATACAAACTCACATGAAATGCTGTTTTTTAAGTAGAATGATTTTAAGTGATGTGTGCTCAGGAATAGTTATACTTTATATATGTATCAATATATTAGATTAGAACTATGTTATGGACTTGTATTTAGAATCGTGTTGTTAAATATGACATGTATATTTGTATACTGTAGTGGGAAGATGGTGGAAGACTGTGTTTACTGTCACGCCAATAGGGGAAATAGCTTTGCAATGAGTCTTGATAACTGCCCATTCTGCATCTCAATTAAGACAGACTCAGTCACAATAAGGGATAGATTTGTAGGCCCCCCAAGGATGATAATGCAAATAAAGATATTCAGAGACCATTCAAGATTGGAATGTTGATGGGGACAGCAAACATTCCCCATTGTGTGACAATGACTCGGGCCATCAAGCTGTCTTCAGAGACAATGTACAGAGGATAGGGTCATATCTGTTGTAATCTGACTATTATAAACTAATGAAGAAGAGACAATGTATAGAAGGTGAGGTCATACCTGACCAATCAAAAGGGTTAAGGTGGACTGTAACCTAATATGGAAGGAAGGAATCTTCAGAGGGAACCATAAATGGCAGTTGTTGGGATAACACAGGGCGCACCAATTCAAGAAGAAACCAATTTACAGTGAACAGAACACCCTACAGTCAACAGGACACCTCAAGAAAAATGACAGCGCCACAGCAGCTCAGAAAGTAAGGACCGAGGACACCCTCCACTCTGCTGTATAACTACTTCCGTTAGTTAAGTATTGCTTGTATATTCTTGCTGTACTTAATAAACTCTCTATCTTGATTAAGAAACCAGAGTTTGTACCTTGTGAGTCAAAAGCTAGTCAACATCCCACCTAAACACACAAAAATCTTACAGTGCATGTGTGTGTGATGTGTGAGTGGGTGAAGGTTGCGAACAATTTAGGTTTTGCTGTTTAAATTTTTTAAAACTTCCACGAGAAAACATGTTTTTTTATTTGACCCTAAAATCACTCAGGGACTAACACACCATTTCTAACAAAATACTATCTGCGGTCAGTTGGGAGCTGAAAAGTGGAAGCCACCCACACCACTCACCACCTGTCCATAATAAAACTGATACTTGCTATTCTTTACAGTTCATGTTGCTAATCCTCAATCCAATCCACGCTATAGACCAGATTATTGAGCCCTGGTGTCATCAAATCCTCTAATAACATTGAAAATCTGCAGGATTACACCCTTCAATCAATCTCTTGGTCAAAAGATATATACTGTTGTACTAAGGATTAAAGCAGCTACTAGTATTAAGTGGAATCTAGGACACAAACAGGCCATTCAGCCCAACCAATCCATGCCAGCATTTATGCTTCACTGGAACCATAATCTACAGTAAAGAACAAAGAACAGTACAGCACAGGAATAGGTCATTCGGCCCTCCAAGCCTGCGCCGATCTTGATGCCTGCCTAAACTAAAACCTTCTGTACTTCCGGGGTCCGTATCCCTCTATTCCCATCCTATTCATGTATTTGTCAAGATGCCTCTTAAACGTCTCTATGCTACCTGCTTCCACCACCTCCCCCAGCAACAAGTTCCATGCACTCACCACCCTCTGTGTAAAGAACTTGCCTCGCACATCCCCTCTAAACTTTGCCCCTCTCACCTTAAACCTATGTCCCCTAGTAACTGACTCTTCCACCCTGGGAAAAAGCTTCTGACTATCCACTCTGTCCATGCCGCTTATAACTTTGTAAACCTCTATTATGTCGCCCCTCCTCCTCCGTCGTTCCAGTGAAAACAATCCGAGTTTAACCAACTTCTCCTCATAGCTAATGCCCTCCAGACCAGGCAACATCCTGGTAAACCTCTTCTATACCCTCTCCAAAGCCTCCATGTCCTTCTGGTAGTGTGGCGACCAGAATTGCACGCAATATTCTAAGTGTGGCCTAACTAAAGTTCTGTACAGCTGCGGCATGACTTGCCTATTTTTATACTCTATGCCCCGACCGATGAAGGCAAGCATGCCGTATGCCTTCTTGACTACCTTATCCACCTGCGTTGCCACTTTCAGTGACCTGTGGACCTGTACGCCCAGATCTCTCTGCCTGTCAATACTCCTAAGGGTTCTGCCATTTACTGTATACTTCCCACCTGCATTAGACCTTCCAAAATGCATTACCTCACATTTGTCCGAATTAAACTCCATCTGCCATTTCTCCGCCCAAGTCTCCAACTGATCTATATCCTGCTGTATCCTCTGACAAACCTCATCATTGTCCGCAACTCCACCAACCTTTGTGTCATCCGCAAACTTACTAATCAGACCAGCTACATTTTCCTCCAAATCATTTATATATACTACAAACAGCAAAGGTCCCAGCACTGATCCCTGCGGAACACCACTAGTCACATCCCTCCATTCAGAAAAGCACCCTTCCACTGCTACCCTCTGTCTTCTATGACCGAGCCAGTTCCGTCATACACTCTTCACATGCATGGGGGAGGGGGGGTTGCATTTTACAAAAAACTGTGCAGCAGGGTCCTCCCAATATGACAGTATCACATGCATAACAATTTGTTAGAATTTTCAAACAACACACTTAAAGTCTTCCCCAAACTCTGTTTCAACATACCCTCATACCGTAGACAGTAGGCAAGCTACTCAAGAAGCCCTTTGAACAGCCTTGACATTATCATCCATGAACCTGCAATCTGAAATATAGACAGAAAGTGCTAGAAATACTCCACAGCATTTGTGGGGAGAGAAACAGAGCTAATGTTTTAGGTTGATTACCTTCATCAGATCTGGGAAAAGTTAGAAGTGTAATAGGTTTTGAGCCAGGGGACGGTGGGAAAAAGAACAAAAGGAAAGGGGGTGGAAGACAGGAGAGATTAAATGACAGAGGAGTTAGTCGCACAGGACCAAAGGGATTGGTGATGGTACAAGAAAAGAAACAAAGAAACAAAAGATGTGCCTGTAGCAGGTGTCGTGCCATGTGAAAGCAAAAGTAAGAGAAAACCAAAACATGCAAAGAAAAGGAAACAAAATGGGAGCAGAGATTAGGGTCTGAAATTATTAAACTCAATGTTGAGTCCTAAGGCTATAAATAGAATTGAAAAATGAGGTCTTGTCCCTTGAGCTTACATTGAGCTTCATTGGGACACTGTGGTAGGCTGAGCCCAGAGTGGTCATCATGAGAGCAAGCTGAAGAATTAAAATGACAGGTGACCGGTAGCTCGGGGTCAGGCTTGCGAACTGAATGGTGCTTTTTTTTTAACATTCATTTTCATGGGATGTGGGCATCACTGGCAAGGCCATTCCTAATTGTTTCCCATTCCTAATTGCCCTTGAGAAGGTGGTGGTGAGTTGCCTTCTTGAACCACTGCAGTCCATCTGGTGCGGATACACTCACAGAGCTGTTGGGAGGGTGTTCCAGGATTTTGATGCAGTGACAGTAAAGGAATGGCGATATATTTCCACGTCAGGATGGTGTGTGGCTCGGACGGGAAACTTGCAGATGGTGGTGTTTCTACATGTCTGTGTCCTTGTCCTTTAGGTGGTGGAGGTTGCAAGTTTCGAAGGTGCTGTCAAAGGAGGCATGGTGAATTGCTGCAGTGCATCTTGTACTTGGTACACACTGCTGCCACTGTGTGTCGGTGGTAGAGGAATGAATGTTTAAGGTGGTGAATGGGGTGCGATCAAGCGGACTGCTTTGTTCTGGATGGTGTCGAGCTTCCTGAATGTTATTGGAGCCACACTCATCCAGGTAAGTGGAGAGTATTTCATCATACTGCTGATTTGTGCCTTGTTGATGGTGGACAGGATTTGGGGAGTCAGGAGGTGGGTTACCCACCACAGAATTTCCAACTTCTGACCTGCTCTTGTAGCTACAGTATTTATGTGGTTGCTCCAGATCAGTTTCTGGTCAGTGGTAACCCCAGGATGTTGATAATGGGGAATTCAGCAATTTTAATGTCATTAAATGTCAAGGGGAGATGGTTAGATTCCCTCTTGTTGTAGATAGTCATTGCCTAGCACTCGTGTGGTGCAAATGATACTTGCCACTTATCAGCCCAAGCCTGAATGTTGTCCAGATCTTGCTGCATTTGGACATGGGCTACTTCAGTATCTGAGGAGTTGCGAATGGTACTGAACATCGTACAATCATCAGCGAACATCCCACGTCTGACCATATGATGGAGGTCATTGATGAAGCAGATGAAGATGGTTGGGCCTAGGACACTCCCCTGAGGAACTCCCGCAGCAATGTCCTGGGACTGAAATGATTGGCCTCCAACTACAACCATCTTCCTTTGTGCTAGGTATGACTCCAACCAGTGGAGAGTTTTCCCCCTTATTTCCATTGACTTCAGTTTGGCTAGGGATCCTTGATGCCACATGCAGTCAAATGCTGCCTTGATATCAAAGGCAATCATTCTCACCTCACCTGTTGAGTTCAGCTCTTTTGTCCATGTTTGAACCAAGGCTGTAATGAGGTCAGGAGCCGACTGGCCTGACGGAACCCAAACTGAGCGTTAGTGAGCTGTTGCTGTTTAGGTAGCACTTGATAGCAGTGGCGACGACACCTTCCATCACTTTGGTGGTGATCGAGAGTAGACTGATGGGGCAGTAATTGGCCGGATTAGATTTGTCCTTTTTTTATGGACAGGATGTTAGTGTCTAAGTTCTGTTAATGGAAGTTAAACACCTAGTAGTTGAAGGTAATAGGGTGAACAGGTGTTGAGTGTTGATTAGTTAATTGCACTCAAATGTGTATATATAAAGAGCCAGCCAGGACTGGTTGAGTGTTAGGAGTGGAGAAGTAAGCTTTATGGAAAGCAATAAACAGTCTTCATCAAAGCATCCTAGTCTTAGGTGTGTGAGTTTCTCTAACATTGGTAGCAGAGGATGGTTTCTTGAAAGTAAAGATTGGAAACTAAGATTTGTTTTCAGACTGGGGATTAGAATTGGAGGTTTTTTTTTGAAGAAAGATGACTGAAACCAGGTGTAAGGTTGGGATATGATTTTTCACTGCTGTTTTATGAAGCTAAGACTTATGATTAATGGAAGAATAAAGTTAATCTATGGGCATAGGTTGTGCCTTTACCAAAAAAAGGAAGCAAGGAATAGCACTTGTGCTTTCACTTCCTGCCAGAAGCAAGATCAGGGCAAAGTGTTCTTGGAGCTACAGGCTCCTCATTTGGACAATCTCAATTTATGGATTAAATTCACACTTTATTAAAGTGTGGTTGGACTTTAATAAATTTAGAAAAGTGGATGGTTCTTCCATAGAAGAATATATTATGGTGTTTAACTGACTATATGCAAGGTTGCAGTGATTCTGATTGAAAATTCCTGGATCACAATTTGCCTTCAAGTTGTTGAGTTGTGCTATTATATTGAACATGGATAGGCTCTTGGTATTAACTGGTGTTTGATTTCAAAGAAAGATATGCTTTTTGATCAGATGTCTAATGCCCTTTATTAAAAAAAAATTGAGAAAACATTTCTTTCTGGCTGCATTTAATAATGCAAATGGGCTCTTCAGCAGTGACCCCAAATGTGGGGGATACAATGCTAGCAGCATTTCCAGGCTGTTCAAATATGGGGTCCAAACATCTGCATGAAAGGAGAATCATTCACAAAATGAATGAGGATAGATACCCTTTTGGCAGCTAGAACAGATGGTGGAATTGGACAATTAGGAATGACCACCCCTTGGTTATTCAACAGGTGTTTCCAATGTGACTCAAAGTATCATTGTGTTGCATTGTCCAAAAAGGAATAACAGGGTTTTTGAGATGACACATGACGTGGAAGGCAAGGATGAGTCTATCTTCAATCAGAAGGAATTGTACTGGTCACGAGAAGCTTCAGTCTGGTAATGAGCGTCCTAGTCGCAGATTTGTTCAATTGTGCAGTACTAGACAGTGGGTGTATGTCCACAGTGTGGGGTGGACTGGTTAAGGTGTTATATGGATTCTTTAAGTAAAGAAGAACGAAGCAAGGTAAAGAATGTGACAGTTCTACCTGTTTCAGGTTTGGGGATGACAATGTTGAAATCACTATAGAGTGGTAATTCTGTGTAAAACAGTAGGGGTAAACTATTTTATTACTACAGATGTAATATCCAGTGAAATATCTTTGCTGTTAAGTAAATGGTCTATGAAAAGGGCTCTGATGAAATTTGATACAGAACATGATAAAGCAATTGTCTTTGGGAAATCTGTAGCTTTGCAGTTTACACTGTCAGGACACAATTGTATTCCTTTAGCGAGACCTAACATCTCTAAGCATGATAGATGTATTAATGGCATCTGGAGGTAGGGATTTAAAGGAGAAAAGGCAAATTATTTCAAAACTGCAACAGTTTGCATATCCATCTTGTCATAGGTTGAAGATTCTGTTAAAAGATGCAGGGGTAATAGATGACTATGCTAAACTTTTTTAATTCATGCATGGGATGTGGGAATCACTGGTTAGGCCAGCATTTATTGCCCATCCCTAATTGCCCTTGAGAAGGTGGTGGTGGTGAGCTGCCTTGAACTGCTGCAATCCATGTGAGGTAGGGACACCACTGTACTGTTGGGAAGGGAGTTCCAGGGTTTTGACCTAGTGACTGTGAAGGAACAGCGAAGTAGTTCCAAGTCAGGATGGTGTGTGACTTGGAGGGGAACTTGCAGGTGGTCCCATGCATTTGCTGCCCTTATCCTTCTATTTGGTAGAGGTTGTGGGTTTGGAATGTGATGTCTGAGGAGCCTTGGTGTGTTGCTGCAGTACATCTTGTAGATGGTACGCACTGCTGTCGGTGGTGGAGGGAGTGAATGTTATGGAAGGGGTGCCAATCAAGCAGACTGCTTAGTCCTGGATGGTGTTGAGCTTCTTGTGTTGGAGCTGCACTCATCCAGGCAAGTGGAGAGTATTCCATCACACTCCTGACTTGTGCCTTGTAGATAGCAGACAGGGGAGTCAGGAGGTGAGTTACACTCTGCAGGATTCCTAGCCTCTGACCTGCTCTTGTAGCCCCTGTATTTATATGGCTACTCCAGTTCCATTTCTGGTCAATGGTAACCCCCAGGATGTTGGTGGGGAATTCAGCAATCATAATGCCATTGAATGTTAAAGGGAGATGGTTATCTCCTCTCGTTGGAGATGGTCATTGCCTGGCACTTGTGAATGTTACTTACCACCTATCCGCCCAAGCCTGGATATTGTCCAGGTTTTGCTGCATTTCTACACAGACTGCTTCAGTATCTGAGGAGTCGCGAATGGTGCTGAACATTGTGCAATCATCAGTGAACATCCCCACTTCTGACCTTTACAACTGGAGGAAGGTCATTGATGAAGCAGCTGAAGATGGTTGGGCCTATGACACTACCCTGAGGAACTCCTGCAGTGATGTCCTAGAGCTCAGATCATTTGACCTGCAACAACTACAACCATCTTCCTTTTGTGCTAGATATGACTCCAACCAGGGGAGAGTTTTTCCCCTGATTCCCATTGACTTCAGTTTTGCTAGGGCTCCTTGATGCCATATCTGTCAAATGCTGCTTGATGTCAAGGGCGGTAACTCTCCTCACCTAGAGTTCAGCTCTTTTGTCCATATTTGATCCAAGGCTGTAATGAGGTCAGGTGCTGAGTGGCCCTGGTGGAACCCAAGCTGACTGTCACGGAGCAGGTAATTGCTAAGCAAGGATCAGTGAAAAATGTGATGTTACGACTGACCACTCCAGTTAAAGCCCCCCAATCAAAATATACAATTCTGATTTGTGGTGGGAGAAACACTGTTAATTCAATCCTATCGCTCCACAGATCACCTAACATACCATTTTAAACTTTTCAAATTAAAAGACCCAGCCAAATTGTACTATCTATTAACTCCTGAATGAGGCTAACCAAACCAGGTGTCTTTAAATCAACAAACTAACTCTTTAATTAGAACTAAATTCTTAAACACTGAAGAGATAAACAACATTTAAAATAGAAAAAAGTAGTCCTTGCAAATTTACAGTCCAATGTTGCTTGAAGTCATCAGTCGTCCGATGCAAATAAAGGTTCTTCCACATTAAAACAGTCTGTCGCCTAACTCCGCAGTAAGTGATGCTTTCCTTCTCCAGCGAATTTCAACAATTAGCGACTTGCAATAGAATCAAAGTTTTTGAGGGATAAAAGATTCAGTCTAACTTCCCTTCCTTCAGTTTAAATTAACAGATCTCTGTTTTGGTTTCACTTTTTAGAATTTTAAGAGTTAATCATTAACGGACAAAAATCCTATTCCTTCAGTTTAAATGGTTGAGAGCTCTTTCTTCAGGTGCTAAACACCATAACTATCTGTCCTCTGTTCTGTTAGAACAAACTGTCTTCAACTTTAAAAAGCCAGTTCAAAATTGAATTGTAACAAATGTATTGCTTAATACTCACTCCCAGTGCCTGTGTCTATGGTAACAAGACCTTGAATCGCAGTCTCCATGGTTGTTTAAGTCAACGAAAATGCACTTTCCTATAACTCCCGAGGCTTGCTGGTTCTTAAAGCAATACTGATCCTTTGTAAGCCTTAAAGGCAAACTGCACATTCCCAGGAAAATAAACTACAGGACCATGACACTGGGGGGGGGGGAAATACAGAAGGGTGCCATCATGACCTGTAGTGAGTCTCCCATTAGCGAGGGACTTTAATGAAACCATAGCAATGGACTTGAAGTTATGGGACAAAGACAAGCATTTTTCTTCACTTTATAGGCATATCAACTAGATTCAGTCTCTGATTTATGGTAAAGACAAAAGAGTAATTGTGGACAAGATAATGGAAAGGTGGATTGGAATAGGACTGGGAGCACTGGCTAGCTTTCTAACTGACAATGGAGGAGAATTTGCCAATGATTTCAGGAGTATGTGAAATTATGAATATTGTAGCACTGCACACGGCAACAAAGTCCTTTTTTAGTAGTGAGATTTGTGAGTGAAATCCTGCTGTAATTGATTAAATGCTCCAAAGAATTCTAGCCAACCAATCAAATTGCGATAAACACTAGAAATATGCAGCAGGTCTAGCAGTATCTGGAGAGAAGCAGTTAATGTTTCCAGTCAGTGACCCTTCAGAACTGGCAGATATAAGAAATGTAAAAGAAATTGTAAATTGACTACTGTTCTGGTGTGGGCAGTACGTGCAAAAACACGCTTCAAATGGTTGGGGGCTGTAGCCCATATCAATTAGTTTATGGCAGGAATCGAATACCTTTGGAAATATGGGATTAGCCCCCAGCTTCAGAGAGAACCACAATTAGTTCCATTTTTGCAGAACACTTGAATGCCATGCATGCAGGGTGAAGAGCACTTATTAAGGTGGAGGTTTCAGAAAAAAATCAGGAGAGCTTTGAGGTATCAGATCAAGCCATCAGAGTTTTAATACCAGGGACATGGTGTATTACAAGAGAAAGGGCAGAAAGAATGAAGAAGCCCAGAAAAAGTTATAAGCACTGATGGCAAAATGGTAATTTTGCAACATGGCAACCAAACCGTTAGAATACATTCCTCGTGGCTTATTGGCACTGATTATACATTGACAATCTGAACAAATGATGGACACTGATGATGCACCATGTACTTCACATATGCATGTCAGACCTTTTACAAGCAACGGATTGTGGCAGATAATGGGCTGAGAGTAGACCAAGTGATAGTGAAGATCACGATAAGGCCATTTATCCCAAAGGTCAACTACCAAAAGTAGGGACTAGTGAATAGAGGGAAGCCACCATTATAGGTAGGGCAGGAAAGGCCACAGGGGAATACAAACATTGGCTGAGCAAGACCAGAAACAGGATATCAGACCTATTGATTAGTAGAAGAAAGTGAAAATGTGGAAGGCCAGAAAACCTAATGTAAGTTCAGACAGCGGGCCTGAAGATGACCATAGTCCAAGGAAAAGGCCAAAGAAAGTCCTGTCAAAGGAGGGACAGGTCTAGTAGTAGCAGTCCAGAAAGGGATAGGAAATCTAGTAGGGGCTGAGACTTCACAAAGCAAGGACCAGAGAGTTGGTGAGGAGAACCACAAGAAGTAGGAGCCCCTCGAATAGAGAAGCTCTAGTGGCATCTAATAAGTTAGATGGTAAGTTGGTAAAGGATGCAAAACAGAGCTTGACAGTCAGTGTTTAGCATATACACGGAGATGGCAGATGGAGGGCAACCAGCATTGTCCCATAGATGGATATGTACAAAGTACTTCCTGATGGTACATATAAAGCTAAGGCCAGACTTGTAGCTTGGAGATTTGAGCAACACAAAGTGACCAAGAAGATAGTAGACTCCCCAACAGCAGGAAAAACAAGTTTGAGAATTTTCCTGGCCCGTTTAGTGGAACACTCATGGGAATGTAAGTCCACTGAAATCAAAGTAGCATTAATGCAAAGGGAAAAATTTTTAAAGCCACTAAAAGAAGCTGGAGATAGAGGGGAAAGTATAGAAGCTAAACAAATGTGTCTATGGGCTAAATGATGCATCCAGGGTGTGGTATTTTTTCAGTTGGGTATATTCTATTAAAAGCTGGTTGTATTCAGCTAAGAGCAGATCTGGCAATGTTTTTTATTGATACTATGAAGAAAAACTAGCAGGCATTTTCTTGATGCACGTAGCCAATGTTCTGTGGGGAGCATCTGCAGCATTTGAGAAATTTGTGGTGAATTAGAATTAGAACATTACAGCGCAGTACAGGCCCTTCGGCCCTCGATGTTGCGCCGACCTGTGAAACCATCTGACCTACACTATTCCATTTTCATCCATATGTCTATCCAATGACCACTTAAATGCCCTTAAAGTTGGCGAATCTACTACTGCTGCAGGCAGGGCGTTCCACGCCCTTACTACTCTCTGAGTAAAGAAACTACCTCTCACATCTGTCCTATATCTATCACCCCTCAACTTGAAGCTATGTCCTCTCGTGTTTGCCATCACCATCCGAGGAAAAAGACGCTCACTATCCACCCTATCTAACCCTCTGATTATCTTATATGTCTCTATTAAGTCACCTCTCCTCCTCCTTCTCTCTAACGAAAACAACCTCAAGTCCCTCAGCCTTTCCTCGTAAGACCTTCCCTCCATACCAGGCAACATCCTAGTAAATCTCCTCTGCACCCTTTCCATAGCTTCCACATCCTTCCTATAATGCGGTGACCAGAACTGCACGCAATACTCCAGGTGCGGTCTCACCAGAGTTTTGTACAGCTGCAGCATGACCTCGTGGCTCCGAAACTCGATCCCCCTACTAATAAAAGCTAACACACCATATGCCTTCTTAACAGCCCTATTAACCTGGGTAGCAACCTTCAGGGATTTATGCACCTGGACACCAAGATCTCTCTGTTCATCTACACTACCAAGAATCTTCCCATTAGCCCAGTACTCTGCATTCCTGTTACTCCTTCCAAAGTGAATCACCTCACACTTTTCCGCATTAAACTCCATTTGCCATCTCTCAGCCCAGCTCTGCAGCCTATCTATGTCCCTCTGTACCCTACAACATCCTTCGGCACTATCCACAACTCCACCGACCTTAGTGTCATCTGCAAATTTACTAACCCACCCTTCTACACCCTCTTCCAGGTCATTTATAAAAATGACAAACAGCAGTGGCCCCAAAACAGATCCTTGCGGTACACCACTAGTAACTAAACTCCAGGATGAACATTTGCCATCAACCACCACCCTCTGTCTTCTTTCAGCTAGCCAATTTCTGATCCAAAGCTCTAAATCACCTTCAACCCCATACTTCCGTATTTTCTGCAATAGCCTACCGTGGGGAACCTCATCAAACGCCTTACTGAAATCCATATACACCACATCCACTGCTTTACCCTCATCCACCTGTTTGGTCACCTTCTTGAAAAACTCAATAAGGTTTGTGAGGCACGACCTACCCGTCACAAAACCATGCTGACTATCTCTAATGAACTTATTCTTTTCAAGATGATTATAAATCCTGTCTCTTATAACCTTTTCCAACATTTTACCCACAACCGAAGTAAGGCTCACAGGTCTATAATTACCAGGGCTGTCTCTACTCCCCTTCTTGAACAAGGGGACAACATTTGCTATCCTCCAGTCTTCCGGCACTATTCCTGTCGACAATGACGACATAAAGATCAAGGACAAAGGCTCTGCAATCTCCTCCCTAGCTTCCCAGAGAATCCTAGGATAAATCCCATCTGGCCCAGGGGACTTATCTATTTTCACACTTTCCAAAATTGCTAACACCTCCTCCTTGTGAACCTCAATCCCATCTAGCCTAGTAGCCTGAATCTCAGTATTCTCAACAACATTTTCTTTCTCTACTGTAAATACTGACGCAAAATATTCATTTAACACTTCCCCTATCTCCTCTGATTCCACACACAACTTCCCACTACTATCCTTGATTAGCCCTAATCTAACTCTATTCATTCTTTTATTCCTGATATACCTATAGAAAGCCTTAGGGTTTTCCCTGATCCTATCCACCAATGACTTCTCGTGTCCTCTCCTTGCTCTTCTTAGCTCTCCCTTTAGATCCTTCCTGGCTAGCTTGTAGCTCTCAAGCGCCCTAACTGAGCCTTCATGTCTCATCCTAACATAAGCCGCCGCCTTCCTCTTGACAAGCACTTCAACTTCTTTAGTAAACCACGGCTCCCTCGCATGACAACTTCCTCCCTGCCTCACAGGTACATACTTATCAAGGACACACAGTAGCTGCTCCTTGAATAAGCTCCACATTTCGATTGTTCCCATCCCCTGCAGTTTCCTTCCCCATCCTACGCATCCTAAATCTTGCCTAATCGCATCATAATTTCCTTTCCCCCAGCTAGAATTCTTGCCCTGCGGTATATACCTGTCCCTGCCCATCGCTAAGGTAAACCTAACCGAATTGTGATCACTATCACCAAAGTGCTCACCTACATCTAAATCTAACACCTGGCCGGGTTCATTTCCCAGTACCAAATCCAATGTGGCATCGCCCCTGGTTGGCCTGTCTACATACTGTGTCAGAAAACCCTCCTGCACACACTGGACAAAAACTGGCCCATCTAAAGTACTCGAACTATAGTATTTCCAGTCGATATTTGGAAAGTTAAAGTCCCCCATAACAACTACCCTGTTACTCTCGCCCCTGTCGAGAATCATCTTCGCTATCCTTTCCTCTACATCTCTGGAACTATTCGGAGGTCTATAAAAGACTCCCAACAGGGTAACCTCACCTCTCCTGTTTCTAACCTCGGCCCATACTACCTCAGTAGACGAGTCCTCAAACATCCTTTCTGTCGCTGTAATACTCTCCTTGATTAACAATGCCACACCCCCCTCCCCCTCTTTTACCATCTTCTCTGTTCTTACTGAAACATCTAAATCCCGGAATCTGCAACATCCATTCCTGCCTCTGCTCTACCCATGTCTCCGAAATGGCCACTACATCGAGATCCCAGATACCAACCCATGCTGCAAGCTCACCCACCTTATTCCAGATGCTCCTGGCGTTGAAATAGACACACTTTAAACCAGGTTCTTGCTTGCCAGTGCCCTCTTGCGTCCTTGTAACCATATCCCTGACCTCACTACTCTCAACATCCTGTACACTGGCACTACAATTTAGGTTCCCATTCCCCTGCTGAATTAGTTTAAACCCCCCCGAAGAGCACTAGCAAACCTCCCCCCCAGGATATTGGTACCCCTCTGGTTCAGGTGAAGACCATCCTGTTTGTAGAGGTCCCACCTACCCCAGAACGAGCCCCAATTATCCAGGAAACCAAAACCCTCCCTCCTGCACCATCCCTGCAGCCACGTGTTCAACTCCTCTCTCTCCCTATTCCTCACTTCGCTATCACGTGGCACGGGCAACAACCCAGAGATAACAACTCTGTTTGTTCTCGCTCTAAGCTTCCACCCTAGCTCCCTGAATTTCTGTCTTAAATCCCCATCTCTCTTCCTACCTATGTCGTTGGTGCCTATGTGGACCACGACTTGGGGCTGCTCCCCCTCCCCCTTAAGGATCCCAAAAACACGATCCGAGACATCACGAACCCTGGCACCTGGGAGGCAACATACCAACCGTGAGTCTCTCTCGTTCCCACAGAACCTCCTATCTGTTCCCCTAACTATGGAGTCCCCAATGACTAATGTTCTGCTCCTCTTCCCCCTTCCCTTCTGAGCAACAGGGACAGACTCTGTGCCAGATACCTGTACCCCATTGCTTACCCCTGGTAAGTCGTCCCCCGCAACAGTATCCAAAACGGTATACCTGTTGTTGAGGGAAACGGCCACAGGGGATCCCTGCACTGCCTGCTGGTTCCCTCTCCTTCCCCTGACGGTAACCCATCTACCTACTTCTTTTACCTGAGGTGTGACTACCTCCCCATAACTCCTCTCAATAACCTCCTCCGCCTCCCGAATTATCCGAAGTTCATCCAGCTCCAGCTCCAGTTCCCTAACGCGGTTCTCGAGGAGCTGGAGTTGGGTGCACTTCCCACAGATGCAGTCAGCAGGGACACTCTTGGCGACCCTTACCTCCCACATTCTGCAGGAGGAACATACAACTGCCTTAACCTCCATTCCCACTATTCCAAATTCCCAACAAATCTACTGAAAAACCAAAAACAAAAAGTCAAAACTTGTTAGGTTAGCAATCCAACGGACAGAACTTCTTAAATAAAAAGCTTACCTTATCAACACACCAGAGTCCTTTTTTTTTGGTTAGAGGAGGAGGGTGGGTGGGAGACACTACACGTGTAGTGTCTCGGGTACAGCCACCACACAAATATATACTTTTTACTTACCCAGCAGTCCCCTGGTCCTCCGAAAACAAAAGGGAATTCACTTTTAAACTTACACAGAAATTGACTTCACAGCTGTAAGCCCGCTCACGCACCTCCGTTACTATCAAAGCCAGCAGTCCCCTGGTCCTCCGAAAACAAAAGGGAATTCACTTTTAAACTTATACAGAAATTGACTTCACAGCTGTAAGCCCGCTCACGCACCTCCGTTACTATCAAAGCTGCAGTCACCGAAACTAAAAGCTAAACTAAAAGTTCTACAGAAATTTTAAATTGGAAGTCGGGCTTCCAGAGCTTTTAAATATATAGGGTTGAATATTAGGCAGACTAAGTTGGGGGAGACCCTAAATCAACAGTCTTGGAGAATGTTAATAGGATCTCAATAAATCAGGCCAGATCCTCTCAAAGACTCTGCAACCAAGGAAGAAGCAGACCAGTTAAGGGGCTTAATCAGGCAATTAAACTGGTTGTGCACAAACTAGGCCAGATGCTTGCTATGATGTATTCGAATTGAGCACCATGCTAAAACATGCTCCTGTTGGGGAAGTGCTGAAAGCAAATAAGACATTGAAGAAATTGAGCTAAGACAAATGTACACTTGGGTTTCCAGCTTTGGGTGACCTTGATGGTTATTCAAGTGCAGCAGAGTTTATTATATTTTTGGGAAGAAATAATAAATGTCCATTTAGCCTGGGAATCAAAGAAAATAGAGGATAGTTAGCTGCTGGGTATGTATTTTAAGAGAGCACTTGTATAGGGGCAATTGGAGAGATTTTCCTACAGAATGCTATATAGATAACCATTCTCTCTGGGACTATGTCCATTCAACAAAGTGTCATGGAAAAGAGGTTGAGGATTGATCTAGAGTATAAAAAATGTTGGGGGGGATAAAAGAAATTTCCAAAATAAAATAGGTCAATGCAAGTTATCAGTTGTCAAATTGTTTTACAAAGAGATGCTTGTTCAAAGAAATTGTTGGATGTCCTCAGAGGGCAGTTTTGTGTTGTGATGAGTTAGGAGAACGTGGAAATTTTATCTATGCTGAGATCACTTTGTAATTCTTTAAAGAAGTTTATTTTTTGCTTAAAGGGGGAATATACAGTAAGTTAATGGCTGGTGCTGTTGAAGGTTAATGGTATAATGTAAGCTACAGAAAAATGTATAATTGTTTTGTCTCCTTTTTTTCAGTTGTATATGTTAGGAGTGGAGAAGTAGGCTTTGTGGCAAGCAATAACCGGTCTCCATCAAAGCATCCTAGTTTCAATGTCTTCACAAACAGGCTTGGGAGTTTCTCTAACACAGGACATACCTTATTAGGTAGATGCCAGTGTTGTAGCATACTGGAGTACTGGCTAGGGGCCCAACTAGTTCTGTAGTACAAGTCTTCAGTACTACATCTGGATGTTGTCAGGGCCCATAGCCTTTGCAGTGTACAGTGCCTTCAACCTTTTCTTGATATCACATGGAGTGAATCAAATTGACTGAAAACTGGCATGTGATGCTGGTGACCTCGAGTCAAGAGAAGGCAGAGATGGATCATCTACTTGGCACTTCTGGCTAAAGATCGTCATAAATGCTTCAGCCTTTTCTTTTGCATTGTGCTGGGCTCCTTCATCATTGAAGATGGAGATATTTGTGGAGCCTCCTCTTGTTTGTGGTTTAATTGTCCACCATTCACAACTGGATGTGACAGGACTGCAGAGCTTTGATCTGATCCATTAGTTGTAGGATTGCTTAGCTTTGTATTGCATGCTGCTTCCACTATTTGGCAAGCAAGTAGTCCTGTGTTGGAACTTCACCAGGTTGATATCTCATTTTTAGGTATACCTGGTGCTCAACCTGGCATGTTGTCCTGCACTCCCTATTAAACCAAGGTTGATCTCTTGGCTTGATGGTGATGGTAGAGTGAGGGATATACTGGGCCATGAGGTTACAGATTGTTGAATACAATTCTGCTGCTGATGGCCCACAAAGCCTCAAGAATGCCCAGTTTTGAGCTGCCAAATCTGTTCTGGATCTATCCCATTTAGCACAGTGGTAGTGCCACACAACACGATGGACGGTGTTGTCAGTGTGAAAACGGGACCTCATCTCCACAAGAACTGTGCTGCAGTCACTCCTACTGTACTGTCGTGGACAGATGCATCTGCAACAGGTAGATCGGTGACTAGGTCTAGTAGGGTTTTCCCTTCTGTTGGTTCCCTCACCACCTGCCACAGGCCCAGTCTGGCAGTTATGTCCTTCAGGACTCAGCCAACTGGGTCAGTAATGGTGCTACTGAGCCATTCTTGGTGATGGACATTGAAGTCCCCCAACCAGAATATATTCTGTTCCCTTGCCACCCTCAGTGCTGCTTCCAAGTGGTATTCAACATGGAGCACTGATTCACCAGCTGAGGGAGGGTGGTAATCTGGAGGTTTCCATTCCCATGTCTGATCTGATGCCACGAGACTTCATTGGGTCCAGAGTCTGAGGACTCCCAGGGCAACTCCCTCCCAACTGTATACCACAGTGCTGCCACCCCTGATTAGACTGTCCTGCCAGTGGGACAGAACATACCAAGGAGTGGTGATGGTGTGTGGAACATTGGATGTAAGGTATGTTCTTGTGAGTATAACTGTGCCAGGCTGTTGCTTGACTAATCTGTCGTACAGCTCTCCTAATTTTGGCACAAGCCCCCAAATGTTAGTAAGGAGCATGTTGTAGGGTCAACTGGGCTGGGTATGCCGATACCATTTCCAGTGTCTAGGTCGATGCTTGGTGTTCCATCTGGTTTTATTCCTTCAACCTTTGTGTAGCAGTTTTGTACATTTGAATGGCTTATGTCATTTCAGAGGGCAGTTGAGTCAACCAGACCAGGTAGGGATGGCAAATTTCCTTCCCTAGGTAAACCAGATGTATTTTTATGACATTCCAGTAGTTTCATGGTCACAATTACTGAAACTAGCTTTCAATTCCTGATTTATATTTAATTGAATTTAAATTCCACCAGCTGCTGTGGTGAATTTTGAACAGGTTCCCCAAAGTATAAGCCTGGGTCTAAAGGGAGGGAGACAAAGCCAAAAACTACAGCTTAACATCTGTCTTAGGGAAGATGTTAGAAGCTATTAAAGATGTTGTACAGCAGGGCATTTAGAAACATTCAAGGTAATCGGGCAGAGTCAACATGGTTTTATGAAAGGGAAATCATGTTTATCCAATTTATTGGAGTTCTTTGAGAGAGTTCTGCCCTGTGAATAAAGGGGAACCAGTGGAGGTACTGTACTTAAATTTCCAGAAGGCATTTGATAAGGTGCCATATCAAAGGTTATTGCAGAAAATAAAAGCTCATGGTGTAGGGGGTAACATATTGGCATGGATAGAAGATTGGTTAGCTAACAGGAAACAGTAGGCATAAATGGGTCATTTTCTAATTGGCAAGATGTAACAAGTGGTGTGCCACAGGGATCTGTGCTGGGGCCTCAACTTTTTAAAATTTATATAAACGACTTGGATGAAGGGACTGAAGGTATGGTTGCTAAATTTGCTGATAGGTAGGACAGTAAATTGTGAAGAGGACATGAGGCTACAAAGGGATATAGATGGGTTAAGTGAGTGGGCCTGGCAAGTGAAGTATAATGTGGGAAAGTGGGAAATTCTCCACTTCAGGCAGAATTATAAAGAAGCATATTCTCTAAATGGTGAGAGGATGCAGCAGAGGTCTGATGCAGCAGAGCTGTTCCGAAGAAGGGTCACTGACCCGAACGTTAACTCTGCGTCTCTCTCCACAGATGCTGCCAGACCTGCTGAGTATTTCCAGCATTTCTTGTTTTTATTTCAGATTTCCAGCATCTGCAGTATATTGCTTTTATTTACTTGAGTCTTTGGAATTCTCTTCCTCAAAAGGCAGTGGAAGCAGAGTCTTTGAATATTTTTAAGGCAGTGGTAGATAGATTCTTGATAAGCAAGGGGGTGGAAGGTTATCGGGGGTAGGTGGAAATGTGGAGTAATTAGTTCAGCCATTAACTTATTGAATGGCGGAGTAGGCTCAAGGGGTTGAGTGGCCTACTCCTGCTCCTAATTTGGATGTTCGTACATATGTCTCTAGATTACTAGTCCAGTGACATTGCCACTAGTCCACCATCTCCCCACCCCATAAAACAGTCACATAATCTGCATTGGATCTCCCCAATGTTCAGCCAACTGCATTGTAAGCAGTGAATACAGTATTCTAAATTGAAAGAAATACACAAATTGCTGTTTAACTTGGAAGGAGTTTTTGGGGCCTTGGATGGTGAGATAAAAGGGTAGGTTTTGTACCTCCTGTGCTTTCATGGATAGGTGCCATGGGAAGGGGGTGATCAGGATGATTCAAGAGTGGACAAGGGTATCACTGAGGGACTGGTCTTTACAGCCTTCAGACTCAACATTGAGTTTAACAATTTCAGACCATAATCTCTGTCCCCATTTTGTTTCCTCTTTCTTTACATGTTTTTTTTTGTCTTTCAGACAGCACGACATCTGCTCCAGGCACATCGTTTGTTTTTTTTTGTCCCATCACCACTCCCTTTGGCCCTGCACAGCTAACTCTTCTGTCATTCAATCTCTTCTGTCTTCTATCCTGTAATGTACATAAACTGCTGTTGGGTAGATTATGTATATGGACCTTAAGCATAATCACGTGATGTCACTTGTTTGAACCTTGTGTTGCTCAGTTAATGTAGATGCCTCACAGATAAGAACCCTGTAAATAAACTCCTGTTACTTTGATCCAAAGTCTACTATCCTCATTTAATATTAACAGCACACAGACCAGTGTAGCACATCGTGGCAGTGGTAAAAACAACCTTTTTTTGTAGGGTAAAAACAGAAACATCAGAAAGAAGCATGGAGAAGTTGATGCCCTTACAGGAGAGCTTCGAGTGAGTGGCGGGGCCCTACCAGGCCGAGGCATAGCTGAGATGGATTGGAAGATTCGACAGGTACCCTTCTGCGTCAGGTCTAGCAGTACAACCAGACAAGGAACAGGTCAGTATTTTACTGTGCACGATGGGAGACAGTACAGATGACATTTTATCTACCCTGGGATTGATGAAGAGGAAACCCTGTATGGCGAAGTAATAAAAGCCTTGGAGGCACACCTTGAGATCAGAAAGAATGCTATCATGGAAAAGGCAAAATTCAACAAATGTACCCAAAAAGATGGTGAAAGTATCACTTCCTTCATTAATCATCTATATAAAATAGCAGAGGATCGTGACTACGGGACTTGCAAGAAGAACTGATTCAGGACAGAATAGTAGTCAGGGTCATGGACGAAGCACTGTCAGACCAGCTTCAGTCAAAAGAGGATTTGACTTTGCAAAAAGCCATTCTGTTCAGGCAGGCAGAGGTCTGAAAATTTAATCAACAACTAGTTCAAGGGGATCGGAGGAGTCCAACCTCAAGAATTCTAAAATCCGTAAAGTCTGAAGACCAAGCATAATGGTGGAGAAAGCCTGAGAGGCAGGAAAGATATCTACAGGCAGTAGGTGTGACCAGGAAATTTATCCCGCTCAGGAAGCTGAACATTCCTAGTGCAAGAAAAGGGGCACATTCAGCTGTCTGTCGCAGCTGGAAACAAACACTGCAGACTAGCAAAAAAATAAATAAATAAAATAAACAAATGATCAATACTTCCTTTAATAAAAGCAAAATACTGCAGATGCTAGAAATCTGAAATAAAAACCAGAAATGCTGGAAATACTCAGCTGGTCTGGCAGCATCTGTGGAGGGAGAAGCAGTTAACATTTCAAGTCAATGACCCTTCAGAACTGACAAATATTACAAATGTAAAAGGTTTTAAGCAAGTAAAGTGGGGGGGGGGGCACGCAAGAGATAACTAAGGAGGTGTGCTAGAACAAGGTCAGAGGATAACTGAACAGAAGGTCATGAAGCAAAGGCAAACAGTATGTTAATGATGCAAAAACAAGAAATGCTGGAATCACTCAGCAGGTCTGGCAGCATCTGTGGAAAGAGAAGCAGAGTTAACGTTTCGGGTCAGCGACCCTTCTTCGGAAGAAGGGTTCCGAAGAAGGGTCGCTGACCCGAAACGTTAACTCTGCTTCTCTTTCCACAGATGCTGCCAGACCTGCTGAGTGATTCCAGCATTTCTTGTTTTTGTTTTAGATTTCCAGCATCCGCAGTATTTTGCTTTTATTTTAGTATGTTAATGATGTGCTGACTAACAAAGTGTTCATACAGAGAGGGTGTGAATTGACTGTAAAGCACTCCAAGCACAAACATGAGAAAAAAATGTTAAACAGTGGGTAGGCACAGTAGAAACAAACTAACCAAACTAGAATAAAATAACCAAAGAAAAAATAAACATAAAAAGGGGGGCCCACCATGCTCTGAAATTATTGAATTCAATGTTCAGTCCGGCAGGCTGGAGCGTGCCAAATCGAAAAATGAGATGCTGTTCCTTGAGCTTACGTTGATGTTCGCTGGAACACTGCAGCAATCCCAGGACAGATGAGAGCTGGGGGTGGGGGGGGAGGTGTTGAAATGGCTAGCAACCAGAAGCTCGGCCATGCTTACAGACTGAGCGGAGGTGTTCTGCAAAGTGGTCACCTAATCTGCATTTCTTCTCTCCAATGTAGAGGGGACCACATTGTGAGCAGCGAATACAGTATACTAAATTGAGAAGTACAAGTAAATCACTGATTCTCCTGAAAGGAGTGTTTGGGACCTTGGATAGTGCGAGGAGGTGAATGGGCAGGTATTACTCCTGCGATTGCAGGGGAAGGGGACAAGGTGGGGGTAATGGAGGAGCGGGCGAGGGTATCACGGAGGGAACGATCCCTTCGGAATGCTGACGGGAAGGGAGGGGAAGATGCGTTTGGTAGTGGCATCATGCTGGATAAGGCACAAGTGGCAGAGGATGATCCTTTGGATCTGGAGGCTGGTGGGGTGGAAAGGGAGGACAAGGGGAATCCTGTCATGGTTCTGGGAGGGAGAGGGAGGGGAAGGGGTGAGGGTAGAGGTGCAGGAAATGGGCCAGACACAGTTGAGGACCCTGTCAACCACAGTGGGGGGGGCGGGGGGAATCCTTCCTTGAGGAAAACGGAAGACCTATCAGAAGCACTGTCATGGAAGGTAGCATCATCAGAGCAAATGTGTCGGACAGAGAAACTGGGAAAATGGAATGGAGTCCTTACAGGAGGCAGGGTGTGAAGTGGTCGAGGTAGCTGTGGGAGTCGGTGGGCTCATTATGAATATTAGTAGACAGCCTATCCCCAGAGATGGCGACGGAGAAGTCAGGGAAGGGAAGTGTTGGAGATAGACCATGTGAAGGTGAGAAGGGGGGAAATTAGAAGCAAAGTTGATAAAGTTTTCTAGTTCTGGGCGGGAGCAGGAAACTGCACCGATACAGTCATCAATGTACAGGAGAAAGAGTTGGGGGAGGGGGCCTGAGTAGGACTGGAACAAGGAATGTTTGACATATCCCACAAAAAGACAGGCATAACTAGGACCCATGCAGGTACCCATAGCAACACCTTTTACTTGAAGGAAGTGAGTGGAGTTGAAGGAGAGGTTGTTCAATGTGAGAACAAGTTCAGCCAGGCAGAGGAGGGTGGTGGCGGATGGGGCCTGGTTGGACCTCTCTTCAAGGAAGAAGCGGAGAGCCCTTAAACTGTCCTGGTGGGGGATGAAGGTGTAGAGATTGGACGTCCATTGTGAAGAGGCGGTTAGGGCCAGGAAACTGGAAATTGTCAAAATGACGTAGGGTGTCCGTCATGGATGTAGGTGGGAAGAGACTGGACCAGGGGAGAAAAGTTCGTCAAGATAGGAAGAAATACATTTTTAGTGGGGCAGGAACAGGCTGAAACAATGGATCTGCCAGCACCGTCCTGTTTGTCGATTTTGGGAAGGAGGTAGAAGCGGGCTGTGCAGGGTTGCGGGACTGAGGTTGGAAGCTGCAGAGGGAAGATCTGCAGAGGAGATGAGGTCAGTGACAGTTCTGTGGACAGTAGTTGATTGGTGGGGTCATGGTCCAGGGGGAAGTAGGAAGAAGTGATCAAAACTCCCTTCCTTGGGGGAGTGGAAGAGAGAAACAGATTGCTGGGAAGCAGAAATCTTATTGGGGGGAGGAAAGTAAAACCAGCTTCAAGTTAGATACAGGAGCAGCAGTTTATGTCCTACCTGACAAAACACCATGGCTGAGGAAGGAAAGGCTTAGGAAAACTAACAAGAAATTATATGGGCTGGGAAGGATTCAATGAAAGGTTGTAGGAGAAATACAAACAACCTTAACACATATAGCTTCCTGGAATGGTGTTATTGGTTAGAAAGAACTAAGCTTGTTCACTACTCAGTAAGAAAGCTTGTAGCTGTTATGCAGGGTGGAAGAGTTCAAGGGGCAAGAGAAAGAGCTCAGCAATTTTAGAGCTGAATTCCCCAAATTATTTGAAGGTTTAGGAAAATTAAAAACAGTATCACATTACTCAACAAAGAGGCAGCAGCAGTATGTTTTTTCAGAGAAAGGTCCCTCACCCACTCCTGGAAAAGGTGAAGAAGGAAATCTATGCCATGCTAAACCAAGGAGTTATTGCTGCAGTGACTAAACCCACTAGGTTGTGCTCTGAGATGGTTCCAGTAAGAAAAACAAATGGATCTATTAGGATTTGTGTGGACCTTGCCCAACTCAATAAAACTGTAGAGAGAGATGCACCCTATGGCGTCAGTTGATGACAGCCATGCCAAATTGGAAAAGCTCAATATTCATCAAATGAAATGCAAATAGCAGGTTCTGGCAGCTACCTTTAGATGAGTCTAAATTGTTAACCACTTTTATCACACCCTTCAGTAGATTCAGTTTCAACAGATTGCCATTCAACATTGCGTGGGCACCAGAAATATTCCAGCAGATGATGTCAAGAATCCTAGAAGAGTTGGAGGGAATCATCTGCCACATGGATGATCTTGGTTTGCTCTGTGAATCAGATCATGACGCAAGGGTAAGAGTGGTATTACACAGATTACAAGAGGCAGATCTCATTAAATGAGAACTGTGTATTCTCAATTCAACAGTGAACTTCCTTAGCTACATAATTGATGGATCTGGCATCAAGATAGATCCACAGAAGACGAAGGCAATAAAGGATTTCCCAGAACATAACAGATTTACAGCGATTCATGGATATGGTTAACTAGGTAGGGAAATTCCTACCAAATCTAGCCACTCTTAATGAGCCTCTACAACTGCTAAAGTGTAGCAATGCCTGGTACTAGGGAAATTGCCAGAAAAATTATTTGAAGATCAAGGAAATGTTAACTTCAGAAGTTTTGATGCATTATAACCCAGAGCTAGTGACCATTATTGCAGCAGGTGCATCATCAACAGGATTAGGTGCTATCCTGCTCCAGCTTCAAAAAGATGGACAATGCAGGCCTGTGTACTTTGCTTCATTCATTGTCACAGACAGAACTAAGGTATGTAGTGATTTAAAAAGGAAACATTGGCAGCAAAATGGGCATGTGAAAAATTTTCTAACTACGTAATGGGCCTCAATGTCAAGATCAAAACTGACCACTAGCCACTAGTGATGTTGCTTAATTCAAAGTTATCAAAATTACCCCCAAGAATACAGAGATTTCGACTACACCTAACAAAATATGACACAACAACTGATATCCTAGGGAAACATCAAGTGACAGTTGACATGTTATCAAGAGCATCGATTGCTATACCTGAAGTGGGAGAGTGTCTCCTTCCTAGAGGAAGTGGAAGTCTTTGATTTAGCTATAAATGAAGATTTTCCAGCAACTGCTCAAAGATTACACCAAATTAGAAACCTACAGAAACAGAATGAAGTCTGAAAAAGTAAGACCATTTTTACCAAGAAGCTTGGCCAGAATATATGCCTAATAGCCAAGTTTTAAGAAAATATCCTGAACAACAAATACATCTTACTATTGTGGACGACTTACTGGTCTGTCGAAAGACTAGTTATTCCAAGGGCTTTAAGGCTGGACATCCTAGAGAAACTACACCACGGGCACTTAAGAATCACCAAGTACAGTGCAAGAGCCAGAAACTCTATGGTGGCTGGGGGTTTCCAAGGAGATTGAAGACATGATTTCCAGGTGTATCACTTGTGCAACTACCAGACAAGACTCTAGAGCCACTGATGTCATCTTCATTTCTGTCCAGCCCATGGGAGTGCTTGGGAATGGACCTGTTTGAACATAAAGGGAAGATATTCCTTATTAACTATTATTCCAGATGAGTTGAAGTCAAACCAGAATTCTGAAGCTGAAATTAAATCATAAAAAGGAATTTTTGCCACACGTGGCATTCCAGACCTAGTGATCTCCAATAATGGTCCACAATTCGCAATACTATTAAACTCTCAATCAACGCCACTCCAGAAGGGGTTGGCCCCATATGAGTTGCTAATGGGTAGGGGATTGAGGACACTACTACCCACACTCCCAAGAACCTTTCAGCCATGAATCAGTGCAGAAGACTGGGAAAGGGTGAGTGTGAAAGAGAAAGGTCAATTCAAAAGGAGAATCATAGATGTTAAGGAGCAAAAACTCAAACAGACCTACATCCTGGTGATTTGGTTTGAATTAAAGATCAGGATCGATAATAGGGAAGTGATTGAGAAATCTCCATATCCTTGATCTTGCATCATCCAGACAGACCAAGGATGGATATGGGAAATATAGACCTTTGGTACTGGCATCACAGAAAAGGTAAATGGGGGGGGGGAAGGAAGAAAGAAAAGTCAAGTGAATCAGTAATCGGACAGCTGATGAACCAGTGTTACAACCAACAATAGATCACCCAGACGACAGTGAAAACAGAGAACCTAAGTCATCCAGTAGTTCACAGGAAATGAAGAAAAAATGGAAAGTCCAATACCCCAAACAAGTGAAAGAGGAACCTGTTATGGCAGAGTCATAGCATTATAGACCTGATGAATGAAGTCAGACATGAGAGGAGATGTAGTATAAATGTACATAAGCTGTTGCTGGGTGGATTATCACATCATCACAAGATGTGATGTCGTGAGTCTTAACCCCCCATGTTGCTCAGTGTTTAATGTAGATGCCTTCAAGATAAGACCCCTGCAAATAAAAACAAAGCCAGGTGCTGCCAGATTGAAAAAACGACAGTCATGCTATCTACAACTATCATACTGCCCCAGATTAGACTACCCTTCAGCTAAAACCCACCACCATCAGATACACCCTGGACTTTACAGCCATCAGTCAGGTCCTGTAAAGAAAGAAAGAACCTACATTTATGCAGCAGTTTTCACAACCTCAGTACACCCTGAAGTGCTTTAGTCAATTTAAGTAATTTTGCAGTGCCTTTCTCGGAGTCCTACCTAGAGGATTTTTCTACTCCTTGTAGATTTTCTAAGACCTGCTAACGTAACATGAAGTTATGGCTGTGTCCATTACATACACATGCCAGCTGTTGCTTTGGATTCAAACCCACTATCTCTCCATCTCACTCCACTACCTTGTCATCTCTTTTCTAGCTCCCTTCCAGTCTCAGGCACTTAGCTTTTCCCATCACCACCTAACTTCTACATACCCTCTACATCCCCAATCAACTCACAACTACTTACCACCTATCTCCTTTTTTCTGTCACCATCCCAAGCTCAAGTCCCTTTTTTGACAATTTAGGAATGCTGTAATGCTGCCTGTCGCCAAGCAGCAACCTAACTACACCATTGGACTCGGTCAGCACACCCAGCTCTCTAGAATAAGCTATTCCAACATTCATTCGTTCTCCTGCCGCTGCACCTCTATACGACAGGTCTATTACAATCTGCCCCACTGAATCAACTCTCCTCAACTTAAACTGAAATCTCACTGCAGTAACTGCTGCCTATCCTCAAGCATGCAATTTTCTGTCTAGTGATTTCAATGAATGGAAAATCTCTCACCCTCCTCCCAGTTTTCCAATATATGCTCACAACAGGTGAAGTATTTTGCCATGGGCCAGGATTTGGAATACCCACATATGAGCGCACATGGTTGTTGTGCTTATCTGGGAATTAACAGTGATAAAATACACTTCAGCTTGTCAAGCCTATTCGTTCCGCAGATCACATTCTTTATGAACTTTACCCCATCATCCTAAGAGTTCTGAAAAGTTTCTCCTTATCCCCTCAAAGGTAAATCCAGCTACTTCTATAATGTCTCCCTATATTGTACATTCTTAATTGACAGTCCCTGGCTTAAGTCAAATAGTTGTATGTTTTTATCTTGACCTTTCCCAGGTCTATGTGATTGGAAGACACCGTTGTAGGAATTAGGCAGTTTAATTGGTGGGCATCTCCCAGCAGGCCATGCACAAGACAAAAATCTCACCTGCAACACGTCCTTCAATCACCCATCATGATCACTGACCTGATTTTCCATGCTCTGCTTGATCTGGCTTTATTCTCGCACTAATCATCCTAGCGCGGCTCCACAATGTCTACAGTGACTTCAGGGGACAATGGGATATGGCATTCTGCCACCTGCAGGCATGTATAATACAGGACCACATCAACTATCAAGTAACCACAACTTCACTCATTGCCAACCCATTATAAATAGGTGAGGCAACTAACAATGATACAAATACAGTTTATATTCAGACAGTGTTAAAGACTAATCTTTTTCAGGAAAAATTCAACATCCTATTGCTAACTGCTCACCCATGGCCCACCTGATGGTATAGTGTGTTTATACAATAGCTGCTTCAGCCATAGGGAACAGGTTAATCCCCCAACTGCGTTCCGTGAGCTGATCTCAGGGGGAGCACAACTGGTGCACTACAATTACACTCAACATCAGAAGTACGGGGGTGAGTGGGGGAAATAAAGATAGACAAAAAGATAGATTGGGTTCCCCTTCTTGATCATTACCCCCTTCCCCCCCAGATGTCCCCCATGAGCAGACATTGATGAAGAGAGGACTGGGCTCAGGTGTGATGGCTCCATGATCTAATTACCTCCTAAACTCACCATTGACTCACATACAATAATGGCTGTTTGGGTGAAGTACCAGCAGGCCCAGCAACTGTGGAATTAGGTCACAGTAAGCAGTTAATGAGCCAAAGCCAAGGCAAAAATTGGCCAGTTTCAAAAAAATGTTGGTGTGTGGCTTATCTAGGTAATCCTTCTTTGGCCTCCTTATCTCGAGAGACAATGGATAAGCGCCTGGAGGTGGTCAGTGGTTTGTGAAGCAGCGCCTGGAGTAGCTACAAAGGCCAATTCTCGAGTGAAAGATCTTCCACAGGTGCTGCAGAGAAATTTGTTTGTCGGGGCTATTACACAGTTGGCTCTCCCCTTGCGCCTCTGTCTTTTTTCCTGCCAACTATTAAGTCTCTTCGACTCGCCACTCTTTAGCCCCGCCTTTATGGCTGTCCGCCAGCTCTGGCGATCACTGGCAACTGACTTCCATGACTTGTGATCAATGTCACAGGATTTCATGTCGCGTTTGCAGACGTCTTTAAAGCGGAGACATGGACGGCCGGTGGGTCTGATACCAGTGACGAGCTCACTGTACAATGTTTCCTTGGAGATCCTGCCATCTTCCATGCGGCTCACATGGCCAAGCCATCTCAAGCGCCGCTGGCTCAGTAGGGTAAATATGCTGGGGATGTTGGCTGCCTTGAGGACTTCTGCGTTGGAAATACGGTCCTGCCACCTGATGCCAAGTATTCTCCGGAGGCAGCGAAAATGGAATGAATTGAGACGTCACTCTTGGCTGACATACGTTGTCCAGGCCTCGCTGCCGTAGAGCAAGGTACTGAGGACACAGGCTTGATACACTCAGGGACTTTTGTGTTCCGTGTCAGTGCGCCACTTTCCCACACCCTCTTGGCCAGCCTGGGCATAGCAGCAGACGCCTTTCCCATGCGCTTGTTGATTTCTGCATCGAGAGACAGGTTACTGGTGATAGTTAAGGCTAGGTAGGTGAACTCTTGAACCAGTTCCAGAGCGTGGTCGCCGATATTGATAGATGGAGCATTTCTGATGTCCTGTCCCATGATGTTCGTTTTCTTGAGGATGATGGTTAGGCCAAATTCGTTGCAGGCAGCTGCAATCCTGTCGATGAGTCTCTGCAGACACTCTTCTGTGTGAGATGTTAATGCAGCATAGTCAGCAAAGAGGAGTTCCCTGATGACCTTCCGTACATTGGTCTTCGCTCTTAGATGGGCAAAGTTGAACAACCTGCCATCTGATCTTGTGTGGAGGAAAATTCCTTCTTCTGAAGACTTGAACGCATGTGAGAGCAGCAGGGAGAAGATGATCCCAAACAGTGTAGGTGCGAGAACACAGCCCTGTTTCACGCCACTCAGGATAGGAAAGGGGTCTGATGAGGTGCCACTATGCTGAATTGTGCCTTTCATATTGTCATGGAATGACGTGAAGATACTTAGTAGCTTTGGTGGACATCCGATCTTTGCTAGTAGTTTGAAGAGACCACATCTGTTGCCAAGGCCAAAGGCTTTGGTGAGATCTATGAAAGCAACGTAGAGGGGCATCTGTTGTTTGAAGAATTTCTCCTGTAGCTGGCGAAGGGAGAACAGCATGTCGAAAGCCACGTTGTGCCTCAGGGTAGACATGCTCAGCCAGCTTCTGGAGCCTGTTTAAAACAACTCGAGCGAAGACTTTCCCCACTATGCTGAGCAGGGAGATTCCACGTAGTTGTTGCAGTCACCGCGGTCACCCTTGTTCTTATAGAGGGTGATGATATTGGCATCGCGCATGTCCTGTGGTACTGCTCCTTCATCCCAGCACAGGCAAAGCAGTTCATGGAGTGTTGAGAGTATAGCAGGCTTGGCACTCTTGATTATTTCACGGGTAATGTCGTCCTTCCCAGGGGCTTTTCCACTGGCTACAGAATCAATGGCATCACTGAATTCTGATTTTGTTGGCTGCTCATCCATGACTGACAGAGACTGGGCTGCATTGAGGGCGGTCTCAGTGACAAAATTTTCCCTGGAGTACAGTTCTAGGTAGTGCTCCACCCAGCGGTCCGTTTGCTTGCGTTGGTCAGTGATTGTGTCCCCTGATTTAGACTTGAGGTGGATGATCTTCCTGATGGTTGGCCCAAAAGCTCTCTTCATGCCATCATATATTCCTCTGATGTTTCCGGTGTCGGAGGCCAGCTGAACACGATTGCATAGGTGTTGCCAGTAGTCATTTGCACAGTGCCTGGCTGTTCTTTGTGCAGCGCTTCTGGCTGCTTTAAGTGCTACGGATGCTAACTCGCTGGGGGCTTTCTTGTAGTTCAGCAGTGCAATGTGCTTAGCAGCTATGACAGGTTCCAGCTCTTCAAAGTGAGATTGAAACCAGTCTGCATTCTGCTTCTCAAGTTTGCCATAGGTGGTCATTGCTGAGTCATAGATGGCTTCTCTGATGTGGGCCCACTTGGTCTCTGCATCCCCCGTAGGAGTGTTTTGAAGGGCTTTTTCAAGTGAATTTAGAAACTTATGTAACAGCTGTGGATAAGAAATTCTGTTCGTGTTGATGCGCGGGCGGCCCTTCTGCTTGGTGTGAGTGTAACCTTGCTGCACACCAGGGAGTGCTCGGTGTCGCAGTCCGCACTGTGGAAGCTGCATAATTCTTCAGATAACACAAGTGATTGGTCAAGTTATTACACTTAACTAATATTTCATTTTATTAGCCCTACAAAGACCTCCAGCCACAATAAGCTTTCTCCTCGTATTCTATTTTAAATCATCATGTGTTATTTCCAGTATCTATCAAGTTTTCAACAACAAGCTTGCCCGATAACAAAACGTGGAGGAATTTTTAAGTCAGGCTCCTGCAGCAGCACTCTACAAGATTGACCGTGGATCTCTAATATGCACTAGTTGAGAATACTGACAATAATTACATAGCCTTCCGTTTGCACAATTGCTCTTTGATGAGAGAGTTTATCCCAATAAATTGGGAGTTTAGAAAGGTTGGGGTAGATTTCGGCAATGGGCTTAGTGTGAAACAGATGATAGTGAATCAGCAGCGCAGTTTACAACTTTGCCAATTTCCTATTGAAGTTCACAGGAAGTTAAAATCTGCCCCTCTGTGATGGGCAACGACAGAAACAGTGAGGATCATGTAGCTTGATCATAATGATAATTGACATCAACTTTCTTATACAATAAAATGTGCTGTGACTGTAGCAATGCCTCTGGTGCCCTCTTTACCACTGTAATAGCATTTATAATTATCTCCATTGAACAGTAAAATGGAACGAGTTGCTAAGGCAGTTTAAAGTTCAATAAGATGCTTGGGAACACTGCTTCATTCTAATATTACTATGTGATGCAGCTCCACATATTTCATGCTGGATTTTAGAATTGTAGAAATGTCCAGCACAGGAGGAGGCCAAACAATGCATTAAGTCTGCGCCAGCTCTTTCCAAGAGCAAACCAAATCCTAGTTAGTTATTGTGTAAAAAAACATTTCTTCCTGTCTCCTCTGGTTCTTTTGCCAATCACCTTAAATCTGTGCCCTCTTGTTAACCTTCCAGCCACGGGAAACAATTTCTCTTTATTTATTCTATCTAAACCCTTCATGATTTTAAATACCTCTATCAAATCTCCTCTTAGCCTTCTCTGCTGTAAGGAGTACAACCCCATCTTCTCCATTCTAACCATGTAACTGTAATCTCTCATCCCTGAGACCATTCTTGTAAATATCTTCATAATAATCATTTGTACACCTTGCAAGTAGTGCATGGAATTAGAGCCAATTAGATCACTTGTGCAGGCCTATTCTGGAGGAACTGATACAGCTGCTGCAATCTTTTGAAAAGATACTCTTGGAAAAAATCTTCACATTTCAAATGTACACTGTAGAAGTTAAAGTGCTAATTTCACTCCAAACGGCTGCAGGAGTTTTATACTCCGATTTGCTGGAGACTTTGCCCTGAAATTCCACATAGTAAGTTACATTGCTTTTGCGCCAATGAAAATTGAGATTCAACCATTGGTTGCAATCTTGTGAGCCAGCCTATTTGCGTAATCCATTAGAGCAGTGACTTGCATAAAACCCATGCAAAATTGGAGTAGTACGCTAGAGTGCCTGGAATTGAAAGCGCAGCCTTTAAAAAAGCCAATTCTATCCAAAGGTTGTAGCAGCAGGCTGGTGGCCGGGGGGTGGGTGGGGGTGTGTTGGACAGCAGGTAAGGAGTAAAGTGCTTGGTTCAGTGAGTTGACTGCTAGCGTGCTTGACTGACTCTCTCATGACTACTTCTGTGTCATTTTACAAGAATGTTTAACAGAGGAAAACCAGGCAAATGCAGGGAAGGATGGCAGCAGAACATCAGGCAAAGGCAGAGAAGATGCTTCAATTTCACTGAGTCTGCCCTAAAACCCTATCAGATGGAACAGAACACAGGATAAACAGAAACCTACCAAAAAAGGTCAGCAATGCCATGTGGAGGGAGGTAGCATTGGCACCATGTACCTAATCTTTCACCCCTAGCACTATAAACCAGTTCTGTTATAAACTCAATGACCTGACCAGGGCAGGCAAGGTAACAATGGCCACTCTCCTTTTCCTCCTTGGGTTCCAGCACACCTTCACCCTCTAAAAGTAACAGCTATACAAGTAACACCACAATACTCTCTGGTCAAAGGGGACACTAATTCAAGAACTTACCATATGGCTACCATCTTCTCCAAACACACAACCCTAAAATCATTCTTTCACTTTAACAGGATGATACCACATTTCTTACTTCAACTGTGCTATGCATCAGATAATTGATAAATGACAACAATGCCATGATGTCTTTGGAGATGAGAAGTGAAGCAAATCGATGGTGGCAGTACCTCATTGTGAGTACCTGTTGACAGTGCCATCAAGCGGCACTTGCTCAGCAATAACCTACTCACTGACTCTGAGTTTGAATTCCGCCAGGGCCACTTAGCTCCTGATCTCATTACAGCATTGGTTCCAACCTGGGAAAAGGAGCTGAACTCCAGAGATGAGGTGAGAGTGACTGCCCTTGACATCAAGGCAGCATTTGAACATTTGAGTAGGGCATCAAGGAGCCCTAGCAAAACTGGAATCAATGGGAATCAAGGGGAAAACTCTTCGCTTGTTGGAGTCATACCTAGCACAAAGGAAGATGGTTGTGGTTGTTGAAGGTCAATTATCTCAATCAGGAGTTCCTCAGGGTGGTGTCCTAGGCCCAACCATCTTCAGCTGCTTCATCAATGACCTTCCCTCCATCATAAGGTCAGAAATGGGGATGTTCGCTGATGATTGCATGATGTTCAGCACCATTCGTGACTCCTCAGATACTGAAGCAACCCCTGTTCAGATGCAGCAAGACATGGACAACACCCAGGTTTAGGCTGATAAGTAGAAAGTAACATTTGTGCCACACAAGAGCCAGGTAATGACTAACGCAAACAAGAGAGAATCTAACCATCTCCCCATAATGTTCAATGGCAATATGATCGCTGAATCCCCCACTATCAATGTCCTTGGGATTACAATTGACCAGAAATAGACCAGCCACATGAATACTATAGCTACAAGAGCAAGTCAAAGGCTAGGAATTCTGCGATGAGTAACTCACCTCCTGACTCCCCAAAGCCTGTCCACCATCTACAAGGCACAGGTCAGGAGTGTGATGGAATACTCTCCACTTGCCTGGATGGGTGCAGCTCCAACAACACTCAAGAAGTTCGACACCATCCAGGACAAAGCAGCCGCTTGACTGGCACCCCATCTGCCACCTTAAACCTTCACTCCCTTCACCACCAATGCATAGTAGCAGCAGTGTGTATGATCTACAAGATGCACTGCAGCAGCTCACCAATGCTCCCTTGACAGCACCTTCCAAATCCGCGACCTCTACCAATTAGAAGGACAAGGGCAGCAAATGCATGGGAACCTGCAAGTTCCTCTCCGAGCCACAAACCATCCTGACTTGGAACTATATCGTTGTTCCTTCACTGTCGCTGGGTCAAAATCCTGGAACTCCCTTCCTAACAGCAGTGTGGGTGTACCTACCCCACGTGGACCGCAGCAGTTCAAGAAGGCAGCTCACCAACCCCTTCTCAAGGGCAATTAGGGATGGCCAATAAATGCTGGCCTAGCCAGAGATGCCCACATCCCATGAATGAATTAAAAAAATGCCACCGAGCACATATTCCTTAGCTATTAACCTTCATCAAATTTAGTCACTCTTGTTGCAGAAGAAATTGGTATAAAATGACTAGAGAAGCAGGGCAATGAAGAGAGCATCCCAAACCTCAAACACCTCATGCCCAATAAGGAGACAACCACAGAGCTCAGAGGAAGGCACACTGTCCTTGCTCTATGATATAGTGTGTTACGACCTCAATGAGACCGTTAACGTTAAAAATACGAGATATGAACCCCCATACTAATTTAAAGAATTACACGTCAAGATTTCACATTTTAAGACTTTTATTATAACAACCAAACTAAAGGAAATCCCCATTAATGAAATAGTACTTTGTAAATAGCTGATACCTCAAATTACAAAAGAAGGCATTTTCTTTGCTTATTAAAACTCTTGAAAACCTCACATCACACTTATACGTTACACAGTCCTCTTTGATTGTGAAATCTTTACAGTTAAAAGTCCCAAACACATCCCAGTCCCAATGGGTTGGATCTCCAAAATCTTTCTCAAAGTCAGTGTCCTCTTCGCTCATTTCTCCAAGCACCTTTTGACCTGGACGCCCATGGTGATTCTAGTGATCCTGTTGGCCTTTTACTTCTCTGCAAACTTCAACTTTTAAAACAGGTTCAAGTCTTTGCAGACTTTCACTGTATGAGGCTTCCGAGAGCAGGCATTCCCTCTCTTCCTCTTGAGGCTGCCACTGCTGGTTGTCTTCCTTACAGCCTACACTGAGGCTGCCACCACTGGTCTTCTGTACAGCCTATCTGCCTGCAGAACATCTGTTAAATTTATCTGGAAACACAAGTCAATAGCTCATTGTCCTTTTCCAATATGCAAAGTCCAGAAGTCTGGTTTCATAGAGCCACCTTGGCTTTCCATTGTTTCCAGGTGTTAACAGCTGCCATGCACATTTGCATCCTCAGAATCACTGACTCATTGATTACGATCTGAAAGTCTGGGAGAGTGAAACCCATTATTCTTCAGGTGTTATGACCCTGCAGTGTCTATTTTTCAAAAAAAAAGTATTCTCTATTGTCCTGGTAACCAAGATTTCTGTCTTGTCCCTAAGCAGAGTGGATGTGAGGTCACCTGACTTCTCTGACTCCACCTTAAACTTTTAAAAATCACAGTTTTTAAACATAATCATATTACAAAGCCCAGTGTTCATAACAGTGACAATGAGACAGAGTGCTAGTATCAGAGTGATTGAAGACCTACATTGTCATCATGTGAAGAACCACATGGACAGAAGCTTTCACCTCCTTTTCAGTCTCTTTAATCACAAGAGAGCAATGCTCACCCATTATATACTTGTACTCTCCTTTCCTGTAGATTCTATACATTCGAAGAGTGGAAGCCCCTCCTGTTGAAGCTCACAAAGCAACATGGGTGTCATCTATTGCATCCTTAATAAAGAAAGCAACCCCAGAAAACTGGGTGATCCTATCTTTCTACTGCTGTGATACCATTGGCAAAAAGAATTTCAGCTTTCATATAAAGTGCATCAGTCAGCTGATGAATGCATGTCCATTTTGCACCCTCAGTGACGTTACATAAATCCACCATGGTTGCTTGAAATGGTCCTGAGCCATAACAGCAGAGCACAGTTGCACCTTCATAGCCATGGAGAGAGCAGTGCAGGTATTTGATCGTAACTTTAGATCCTCATGCTGCCAAATCGGTGAAGTGCATTCTTCTTATACAATCACATTACAAAAAGGCCTTAAGTGACCTGTTTTGCTCCATGTGTTGTCCATTCTCTTTAAATGCCACCTGACACTCCTTTGGTCAAATCCTGAAATTCTCTATCTAAAAGTATTGAGGGAGTAATTTCACCACATGGACTGCAGCAGTTCAAAAGATCGCCCACCACCAAATCCTCAAGGACAATTAGGGATGGGCAGGAAATGCCAGCCTTGCAAATGCTGGCCACATTACAAGATTTGTTTTTAAAGGCCGTTGGACGAAAGAAATCCTGATTACATCGGAAGGAAAGTAGGAACAGGAGTAGGGCATTCAGTCCCTCAAACTTATTCCACTATTCAATGAGATCATGGCTGACTAGTATCTTAACTTCATTTACCCTCGTTGGTCCTGTAACCCTTAATACCCTTGTCTAACAAAAGAAAAATCAATCCATCAATCTCAGGTTTGAAATTTTCAGATCTAGCGTGAACAGTCTGGGGGAGAGTGTTCCAGATTTCTGCTACCCTTTGTGTGAAGAACTGCCTCCTGACATCACCCTTGAGAATGTTTTAAGATTATGCCCCTTTACATGCCCCTATAGAGTCATACAGCACAGAAACATGCCCTTCAGCTCATCATGTCCGCACCGGCCATCAAGTGCCCATCCATTCCAATCCCATCCCCCAGCCCGCAGCCCTGTTCTGGATTCCTTGATAATCATTAAAAAAGTGACTAAATGTGAATCAATCAAAAGTGCAAGAGATAGCAATAAGGACTATAAAAGTTTATGTCATTGAAGGACACTACCCAGCCCATCATGTCTCTGCCAGCTTTTTGCTAGACAAATCCAAGCTAATCCCATTGTCCTGCTCTTACCCCATAGCTCTATATCTTCCTCTGCTCTAACTGTTTAGAGTCATGGCACTAATGACCAGAGGAAAAAGATTCCAAACACATTTCACAATAGGTTTCTGACATTATAGCTAACAGGAAAAATTTGTCATACAAGTTAAATGTGAGCCATCCCTCTGGCCTGCAGCACTATAAAATAGGGAACAGTAAAACTGAGGGACAAGATAGCCCTCAGTTAAGATGCCACATAAAATAAAATGTGATAGATAGGACACTGCCGGAACCATTGGGCTGAATTTTACTTTGGCGACGGGGGTCCCATCAGCTGGCCAGAAGGCTGGCGGAGACACTGCCTCGGCCCTCCGTTGGACCCCCACTGCAATTCCACGGCGGGCAGGCAATTAACTGCCTGTCGTCAGGGACGCCGTCCCTTCAAGGGACGAGCTCCTGCCTCCAAGAGCTGCTGGCCAATCAGAACCCCGGCAGTACTGGCAGGGCCACAGACAGCAGTCCTAAAGACTGGAAAAAACCCCAGGAGAGGTAAGTGGGGTCAAGGTCGCTGGGGCCATTCAGGCAGGCCATGATGACCGGGTGGGGTGGGGGCTTGGTGAGGGAGGATTCTTCCTGGGGGGCTGCAATCGCCGCTGGGGGAAGGCGGGGTCCTCCAGAGGCCCTGAATTGTTCCCAAAGGACGGCAACTCCATGCAGTGGTGGGCCCTTCCACCTTCCATTAAATTGAGGTGAAGGCAGGAAGAGGCTCTTAAGTGTCTATTAAATGGCCACTAAAGGGCCTCACTTGATCTGGGGCGGGACAGCCGCCTCCGGCCTTCACCACCCCAGACTAAATTGCCAGGTATCGGGAAGGCGATGGGTACTCCAACCCCCGCCTTCTCATACAATTTTATGGGCCCCCACCCAGCCTCCATTCCTATCCCCAGGGGACCCATAAAATTCAGTCCATATTCTGTACTTCCCACCTATATTTTCCTCCTGTATTGTTAAACAGCTTTGCATGGACAGAATTAGTCTGAGACTACCTAATTGCACAATTAATTCAAAGTTGACAGCGTGCAATCTGGTACTCACAGCTAATACGAGGTTGGAAAGATATAGAAGCCTTGGAATTGGCAGAGTACTTTGTAAAAGAACTACTGAAGAATGTTTGAAATGATCTTGTACTATAAGAGTGCACCTGATAATGCTGTTAAAATGCATATGGGATCCTTGGCTTTTTAATTAGTGGTGTAGAATACATTCACCAGAATTTTTTTTCTTTATAAAGCATTTGTTAAGCCTCAGATAGAGCACAGTGTCCAATTCTGGGAACCTCGCTTTAGAAAGGATTTCAAGGCCTAGGAGAGGGTTCAGAGGAGATCCACCAGAATTATATCAGAGATGAGAGACTTCAGTTATATGGAAAGACCAGAGAAACGATGGGCTGAATTTTATCTCGGCAACGGGCTTCCAGACAACTTGTCGGAATGTGGGGTGGCGACCCAACCTCAGCCCTCTATTTGACCCCCAGCTAAATTCAACAATGGGCAGGTAATTAATGCCACCCCCTTTAAGTGACAAGATCCGCCCCATAAGCTGCTAGCCAATCAGAGGGCCAGCAGCTCAGCAGGACCAGCAGCACCACCAGGAGTGGTGAGCATTTCTGATACTGCAAGAGCCCAGAGTGACAAAGATGGAGGAGGTCCCGGGACCAAGATAAGTGGGGTCAGGATTGCTGGAGACAGTCAGGCAAGTCTCGGCGAAGGGGTGGGGGGTGGTTGGTGATGGCGGGGAGAGGGTCTTGCTGTGGGGCAACCATTGCCGCTGGGGGCGAGGGCTGCCCTCTGTGGGTCACTTAAGTGGCTTTATTGGTCACAGTGGACTTCCCGTCTGCCATGGTGCCCACCCAGCCAAAATGGCATGGGGGCAGGACAACATCAGGTCTGCCAGCCGACACCACCCCATGCCATTTTGTCTGCCTGCCACCCCACTCCCCCCTGTCTCCCGGCCCATCTCCAAGGACCAGATAAAATCCAGCTCTATGTTTCTTCGAATAGAGAAGGTTAAGGTGAGATGTCAAAGAGGTGTCAAAATTATGAAAATCTGATAGGGTAAATATAGGGTAAATAAGGAGAAAAAATTGTTTCCACTGGCAGAAGATTTACAATAATTGGAAAAAGAATCCAGAGGAGAAAGAGAATTGTTTTCAGACAAGTTGTTATGATCAAGAATGCACAACTGGAAGGATGAAGGGAGCTGATTCAACAGTAACTTTGAAAAGGAAATTGGGTATATACTTGATAAGGAAATATTTGTAAAACTGCGGGGTAAGAGCAGCGGGTGAGACTAACTGGACAGCTCTTTCAGAGCTGATACAGATGTGATGGGCCAAAGGGCCCCATTGATTTTAATAGTATCGAATAATAATATAAGCCTCTTACATTTTACCCTAGTTTCTATGATTTGTTACGACCAGGTGAGAAAGGTGTCTAGGGGTCCCTTGTAGCTTCATCTGGTCTTATTGTAACAGGATTTAATTTTAAACACACTGTGTTTTGAGCTCCCCCTTGGTGACTCCTTGTTCACCACTTTCCAATTATAAGGCAAAGAAATGAGCATAAACAGACTTTCTTAGGTTTAAAGAAGAAAAGTGAAATTTATTAAAACTTAAACTTAAACTCTAATTCGGTTAATGCCTACAGACACACATCGCACCCCACACTATAATGTATATGCAATATGCAGGTGCAAATAGAGACAGAAAAGAGCAGAATTAGAAAGTAGAGAGTTTTGAGGTAATATCAGAAGAGTTTCTTGTTACTGTGCTTCGAGCTCACTGTAGTCCTTTTGTAGGTAGTCTTGCTTTTTGTTGGGGCCCAGTATTCTTCTTAAACCTTGCTCCCTGTAGGAGACTTTTCCCTCCTGGGGTTCACATTTCTTCAATGGGTCTTCAGTTCTGTAAGAAAGAGATGGGAGCAGAAAGAGAAAGATGTTCTCAGTCCAGGAGCAAACAGCTTTCTCAGTACAAATTCTCTGTGGTAAGTTCAAATTCGAAAAACTCCAAGTCAGTTAGTCATGTGACCAAACAGGTCTGACCACGTCTGTTTGTGTATTTGGTCATCTTAGCAGTTAACCTGGAATGCTAGCCTCTCCACCTTCAAGGTCTGGTACAAAAGTCCATTGTGGATTAAATTGGAGCAGGCAGTTGCCCCATTGTCCTTTCCAAGTACTGTCTGTTACTATGCAAATGTCTTTCCAGTCAGGGGCTTGGAAACCCCTTGCAATAGGCCTTCTTTTCTTCCCAGCAGCAGTTTTAAGTTTTAATGTTCATGTGGCGAAATAATGTGTGCTTCATTCTTGGCAAGTGGGGGCCTGCATGACACCTCCACACCCAGGCAAATGAAATGCGATTTGAAAAAAAACGGCGCATTTCATTACAAGGTTTGAGAAAAATATAAGATACTGAAAGAAAAATCATGCATTTCTCTCATTCATTTCCATTCATTCATCAATCTTAAAGCCTATTAAAATTGTATTTTCTGAGTGCCAGAGCTGCTTTAAGTTCACCTTTTTGGCATCCAGTAACCATGTGGTTCCCTGGGAAATCTTTTCCTCAGCTTGTACTGCCATGACTGCCCAGGGTTTTGTTCCTGCTGAGGGATTTTTTTTCTTGGAGAGTAGTGGGTGGGTCAATCCTGAACTCTCTTTCAGTATTTTGCTGAATCATGCAAAGACTTTTGCCTTCAGGGGATGAGTGATTCCATTTTTCCCTGACTGTGGGGGAGGATTCGTTGTTAATCTCCCCCTTGTTCTCTGGGACATTCTTACCTGTAGATATTTATGCAGACTTGACTGCACTGTCCTATGGCACTTCGACTAGGTGAGGCATCTCCCTCACGGTTTCTCTGCCTCCTAGATGTCTCTCTTTGTCTCTGAAGGTTCCTGTAAGTACTGTTAGCAACTCTGGTGGGGTGCTTCTAGAGTCTACATTTACATAGGAGGATGTGGGGTCTAACTTTTCACATTTTTCGGCGTTGGTTGACCGGACAGTAGGGGTTTTCATCTGGAATTCCTCCCGGACTTCCTTTAACCAGCCCTCTTGGTCACCTTTTCCACTTCTCTTTCTAAACTTTTGCAAGCCATGTGCCCGCCTGTCCCCTTTTGTTCTCGGTAGGGGTCCCTTACAGTTCACCAGCCCTCAGCTTGAGGGTAGTCCTAACACCGATACAGGACTTAGGGGTGCAGGTTTCACTGTGGATTGGGGTTTCCCCTCAACCTGGCACATGTGGCAACTCCTGCAGTACTCCACCACATCTTTGTGGAGTTTTGGTCAGTCAAACTGCTGTCTTATGTGGGCTTTGGACTTTCGCATACCGGCATGTACAGCCACTGTAGTCTTGTGGGCCCTTCTTAATATTTCTCCCTGTGGCCCCACTAACTGGTGAACTACTGTCCACTCCGTGCCTTCAGGTCTGTGAGGAGAACTTCATTTCCTCATCAATACCTCATTCTTTAAATAGTAGCAATCAGGGTCTCCCTCTGCTTCACTTTCAGACTGGGCAGCCTGTGCTAACTCTTGCAATACTGAGTTGGCTCGCTGAGCCTCACCTAGGGAAAATCCATTTAATTCATTCCCTGGCTCTCCTAACTTTCCAAAGAAAGTCTCGGACATTTTTATTTTTTTTTTATTTTAGAGATACAGCACTGAAACAGGCCCTTCGGCCCACCGAGTCTGTGCCGACCAGCAACCACCCATTTATACTAACCCTACAGTAATCTCATATTCCCTACCACCTACCTATACTAGGGGCAATTTACAACGGCCAATTTACCTATCCCCTGCATGTCTTTGGCTGTGGGGGGAAACCGGAGCACCCAGCGAAAACCCACGCGGTCACAGGGAGAACTTGCAAACTCCGCACAGGCAGTACCCAGAATTGAACCCGGGTCCCCGGAGCTGTGAGGCTGCAGTGCTAACCACTGCGCCACTGTGCCGCCCCTGCATGCAGACCTCATGGTCATTTGCCTGCAGTGCCAATGCAGTCTCCTCTGGGGGAGCTGGTTTGATCATGGCCTGATCCACTACACATTCAGGGACACTGCAGGGGACGTTCCTGCCACGTTCCTGTCTCTCTGACCTCCTGCAGTCTTTCTTTCACCACTTGGGGGGCCACCACCTTCACCCCTGCCAGATCATTACCTAGGAGGAGGTCAACCCCGTCCACAGGCAAACTAGGGACAATCCCACAGTCACCGGTCCCAAAACTAGGTCGCATTCCAGGTGCACCTGGTGTACAGGTACAGGCATACACTGCCCTCCAATACCATTTACCACCATTTTGGTGTTCACTGTACTCTCGGGGGGAAGATCAGGCCTTTTCCCAGTAAAAGAGATCTAGTGGCCCGTGTCCCTGAGAATCACTATCAGCTTGCTTGGCCCAATCGAGGGGTATGGGGTTACTTTCCCTTCAGACACAAAACCCTGATAACCTCCAGGAACCCTATTAACTTTTCCTGCATTGGCCGTAGTAAGCTTCTTGGGTTGCACTCTTACTGCAGTTAAAGCCACAGCTTGTTCTGTGCTTTCCATCAGAGTCCCGGCTGCACTGAGCAGGTGCGCCCTGATTAACCCTACCAGTTTCCCCTTTAGTTTCCAGCAGTCAGCTTTTAAATGCCCTGCTTTTTACAATGGAAGCACACAGGTCTCCGGGTCTCACTCTTGTTCACAGCACCTTCCTTTTTGGATGGAGGAGGGCCCCTTGTGTCTCCTGCTTTCCTTTCTCTCCCGGGACTGCCTGGACTCCTATCACCTTCCCACTGTTTGTCGTTTTTGGATTTGTGGGGGTGATTAGGAAAGGTTCTCCCCTGGGAAACTGACTTATAAATTAAAGAAAACTCATCGGCCAGAACAGCCGCTTGCCGGGCTCCCTGAACCCACTGCTCCTCTGCATGGTGTAGGATTGGAATTCCTTTCCCTGCCCCCCCACCCCCACCCCAACTGGACTTTAAAACTGGACTTTGTGGCATATGGAGAAGGAACCCCAACCCCCACGGACAATAGTACTGTGAATGAGAGCCAAATCTCAACACAAAGCACACAGAGACAGACTGCATTCCATGGGTCATTTCAAACATTCCAACATCACAGCAGAACTGATACTTTTCAAAGACTGGAATTTGGGACATTATCATAACAGTGACACAGGATGACTGCCATAATAATAAAAGCAAAATACTGCAGATGCTGGAAATCTGAAATAAAAACAAAAAATGCTGGAACCACTCAGCAGGTCTGGCAGCATCAGGAAAGTGAAGCAGAGTTAACGTTTCGGGTCAGTGACCCTTCTTCGGAACAGGATAACTGCCATCATGTTAGGTAATTGGAGAGGCCATTGTTGCAGCTAACTGGCCCCAGAGCACAGCATTCATTCCTGTCAAGACAGGAGAGAAACCTTTTTCATGGATATTAGCTTTGGAGCCTGGGTTACCTCACCTTGGTGGAATTCATTGTTCTCAGTCAGGGAAATCACATCAGCACTAAATGGATCTGTCTGGACCAGGCAGTTAACAGAGGAAAAAGATTAAAAGGTGCTAAGCGCTGACCATCCAGCAGGATGGCTTCAGGACATGTGGTTATGATATTCGATAAGGATCATCATAAAAAGGACAAGATCGAAGGGTTTGGCGCTGCAGTTATGTGAAGAAGGACGAGGACTGGTCATCTCAGGTCCAGGCCTACAATCAACATTGGTAATGACCAGCCGTGTGCGTAATTGTAGATTTTTCAGTCAAATCTTGAAGGGGTTTATATTGCGGGGGCTGCAGTCTGAAGAAGGGTCAAGGTTGGTCATCTTGACTGAGGACCTACAATCAACACTGGGACCGACCGGCCGTGTGGGTGATTGTAAGTGTTTTCAGCCAAATCGAGGTGATCTTGGTCTGAGAGATTGGAACAAAAGCGTAGTGTTTTTGCCCGTATTTATGTTCAGCCAATTCGTAGTGATATTGGCCTGAGGGTTTGGGACAAAGTGTAGTGTTTTGCCCATATTTGTGGTTCAGCCAAATCGTAGTGATCTTGGTCTGAGGGTTTTGGGACAAAAGCGGTGTTTTTGACAGAAATTTGTAAGTTTGAGCCAAGTTGTAGTGACTTTGTTTTGGGTAACTGAGAAGTGAAGAGCCAAGTCATAGTGACTTTGTTTTGGGTAACTGGGAACAGTGGTCAAATCACTGAAGGGTTCAGCTGGGAATTGGGGTGTCAATTCTAAGTTACTGCAGGAGGCTTTGTACTGAGGACAGTTTTGTTTTATTTCTGTTTCAACCATAGAGGTGTCTGTATTGGTGATATTATTGGATTCAATAAAACAATTCATGTTTAAGCCAAATCCTGTGTCATGTGCAATTTTGTTCTTGTAATTCCTAAAGTCCAAGAACTGTAGTAAGGGGGTACAGGAATGGAACCTCTTACAATGGGTCTTTATTGAGAATGGGAGTATAGCTGAGCTGTACTTTAAGAGCCCTCAGCCACTGGTCAAAAGCCAGCTGCTTACTTTTTTCAAACTCCAGATAAGTTTGATTAGCTTGCTTTTTGAGGGTTCTAAACGTTTGGCGATAGGTTTCGGGTACTAATTCATATGCCCCAAGGATAGCATTTTTGGTCAGTTCGTAGTTTGATGAACTCTCATCTGGCAACAAGGAATAAAGCTCATGGGATTTTCCAGTTAGTTTGCTTTGTATTAAAAGGGACCAGGTGTCAGCTGGCCATTTTAGCTGCTTGCCAGTTTCTCAAAAGACACCAAAAACACTTCCACATTTTCCTCATTGAATTTTGGAATTAATTGAGTGAGTGTTAGCAATTTTATACCCAGCCTTGAATTCTGCTCCTCCATATTGGCCATGCTTTCTCTGGGGTTCTCTGTTGCCCCCTAGTTAACCCAAGCCGCCTCACTCTCTTTCTTCGCATTCTTTCTGGAATATTTTTTCTCTTTCTCTCTCCTGCCTTTCATTCTCTTCATGCTCCTTTTAGAAGGCTCTCTCTTTCTCCCTCTCCTGCCTCCCTCTCTCTCTTTTTCCCTGTCTTCTGATTTAAGTTTACTTTATTCCAATTGTATCTTTGCTAGTGGTACCCTGTCTGGGTCTACTTATAACAGTGCCTCTACTTCTTCAGATTCAAGGGACAAATGGTTGGCCACTAGCCTTTGAAGTTCAGACTTCCTAGCCTTGCCACGTACAGTGATCTCACACTGCTCAGCCATTTTTCTCAACTCATCCATATACAGTGCTTTTAACTTATCCCAAGTTACTTCACCTTGGACAGCTACTAGTTTCAGTTGCAGACATGTTAGTATTCAATCACACACAACCACCATGAAAATCTGTATTAATCTTGCTCTTTTATTTTATTGGGAACAATTTGGCTTCCCACTTCCAAGTTCTCTCGCTCATCTGTCGGTAAAATCCCGGACGCTAGTGCCCAAATTTCTGTTACGACCAGGTGAGAAAAGTGTCTAGGGGTCCCTTTTAGCCTTCATCTGGTCTTATTGTAACAGGATGTAACTTTAAACACTGTGTTTTGAGCTCCCCCTTGCTGAATCCTTGTTCACCACTTTCCAATTATAAGGCAAAAAAATGAGCATAAACTGGCTTTCTTAGCTTTAAAGAAGAAAAGTGAAATTTATTAAAACTTAAACTCTAATTCGGTTATCGCCTACAGATACTTGCCGCACCACATGCTAGCATGCATACGTGATATGCACATGCAGAAACAGAAAAGAGCAGAAAAAAGAGGTTTGAAGCAATATCATAAGAGTTTCTTGTTACTGTGCTTCGAGCACACTGTAGTCCTTTTGTAAGTAGTCTTGCTTTTCGTTGGGGCCCAGTATTCTTCTTAAACCTTGTTCACTGTAGGAGACTTTTCCCTCTTGGGGTTCACATGTCTTCAATGGGTCTTCAGTTCTGTGAGAAAGAGATGGCAGCAGAAAGAGAGAGATGTTCTTAGTCCAGGAGCAAACAGCTTTCTCAGTTCAAATTTTCTGTGGTAAGTTCAAATTCAAAAAACTCCAAGTCAGTTAGTCATATGACCAAACTGGTCTGACCACGACTGTTTGTGTATTCGACCATCTTAGCAGTTAACCTGGAATGCTAGCCTCTAAACCTACAACATCTAGTAATCAAATGTCCATTGTGGATTAAATTGGAGCAGGGAGTGACCCCTTTGTCCGTTCCAAGTACTGTCTGTTACTATGCAAATAATTTTCCAGTCAGAGGCTTGGCAACCCCTTTTCTTCCCAGCAGCAATTTTAAGTTTTAATGTTCATGTGGTGAAATAATGTGTGCCTTATTCTTGGCAGGTTGGGGGCCTGGATGACAGATTAAAAAAGCAAGCAGATTCATTACCCCAGCATACCAATGTGATTGACTAAGGGCACGGCCCTTAACCAGAGTTTGCTGACGAAACAACTGCTCTTCGAGACCACCATTAGGACCATACCCTGAGTTTCTGTTTTCTAGTGCTAGTCCCCTCAAGTGTTTCAGGTTTGTCATTTCTGACTTTCTCACGCTTTGAAAATATTTTAAAAGTATTTCGTGGATCAGTTAAAAGTGTACAAAATTACAATCGTAACATCAATATTTGAATGAAACATTTATGTGGAGAAGATGGTTTCATTCAGCAGCATCGCGCCCGAAATGTGCCGGCCCATCCATAAGGCCACCTCGTGAAGAAAACGTTCCCTTTCACTTGCCGCCATTTCTCCGGCACGCCCTCCCTGGCAACGGCCGCCATGGCTGCCGCCGTCACCCTGCTCGTGACGAAACGAGCCTTCGTGTCACCTCATTGGTTCACAGGGGGAGGCCGCGCCTACCTCACGCTCCCGGCGATCCCCTGACGTCATGGACCGCGTGAGAAGCGCGCGAGGCGCGTTTCCGGCAATCCTATGACGTTACCGACCGCATGGGCGGCCTCGCGAAGCGCGCTCTTACCGACTTTCTGACGTCACGGGCTTGCCGGCGAGGCGCGATCGTGGCGGTTGTGGGTCGGCCGCCGGAGTCGCGCCTGGCCGAGATAATAGTTGGGTGAGTGGGGCTGGAGGTAGCGGGGGGTAGCGCCGCCAGGAACGTTCTCCCAACGCTGGCTGGATGTCGGTGGGTCAGCTGCCTGGCGTGGGTAGACTACCTGAGGTGAGTTTGATGGAGGGAAGCAGGGCGACGCCATATTCTGTCCAGGTGCTCTGGGACAGAGACTGTCGGGCGAGGACTGGTTTGCGACATAAAAAAAAATCCACCGTTAAATTTACTTAACACAACTATTGCGTATATATAGATCCAGAGCTGGTGTTTCAGTCATTTTGAAGCGTTTGTGTGGGTCAGAAGTTAATGCCACTTCCCGAGGGTGAGGCCACGAGGGAGGGCGGACCTGCTTGGTTGGGATCATTCCCGCTCTGGGAGAGGGCCGCGAAAGGTTTGCAATTTCATTCTGTGTTTAAATGTTGGGTGAAATAAATCCGCCCCTCTCCAGAGCCACAAGTTCGTCAAACTCAAGAATCCGTAAGATTTAAATGAGACTCTTGATAGATCAATTATTTGTTTTAGGGACGAATAAAACGAAAGCGAAAACTGCTGATGTTGGAAATTTGTGAAGATAAAAAAACAATTCAAAGTTTTGGGCGTAAGCCTTTGTTTTTGGGAATGGCCCACGACATGATTTCTATCATTTTTAAATCAAAGTGCATTATCATATACAGTATATGTGAATTGCAAGAAAGTCACGAAGAAGTTTTAGTTTAGTTTAGAGAAACAGCACTGAAACAGGCCCTTCGGCCCACCGAGTCTGTGCCAACCATCAACCACCCATTTATACTAATCCTACACTAATCTCATATTCCTACCACATCCCCACCTGACCCTATATTTCCCTACCACCTACCTATACTAGGGGCAATTTATAATGGCCAATTAACCTATCAACCTGCAAGTCTTTGGCATGTGGGAGGAAACCAGAGCACCCGGAGGAAACCCACGCAGACACAGGGAGAACTTGCAAACTCCACACAGGCAGTACCCAGAATTGAACCCGGGTCGCTGGAGCTGTGAGGCTGCGGTGCTAACCACTGCGCCACTGTGCTGCCCCTTTACATACAAGCTACACGAAGATGTCAAAAACGCTACTATTCCAATTCTTTGTGAACATCTGATTCTTGAACTATTTGAGAAGATAGAATAAGTAAAGGCGATTTGGATGTAAAACCAGATCCTCCGGTCACTTGCTGGTGCTCCCAACAATAAGTAACTTTGAGCATAACTGAGAGAAACGTACATAACTACTATTAACAGAGTAGTAGAAGTGGGGCAGACCAATCCTTTTGCAGCAAAATCCTAAAATGCTGAAAATGAATTTAATTTGAACTCTCAAAGCCTATGCAAAATGCCCTCCTTCACAGATCTGATCAGAGGTTTCCTCATGCAAAATTAGGGATATCTGCTGGTCTCTGTGTCTGTCTATTACAACATGTTGTAGATTTACCAAACCCCTTTGTCTCTTAATTGTTTACCTTTGAACAATTTATCCCAACAAATGCTTCAGCCCTGCTTAGATTGAAAATTTCTTTGTTAACGTCCCCATTCTTCTTGAAAGCTACTGAAGTCCATCAAAAGAACCTAGTTTTCACCGAATAAGGTCAAGCACCTCACTATTGGATCTTCCCACAGGGCAGTGAATCAAGATGCTCAACTTCAACAGTGGCAAAAGTACAGGAAGCTTTTAAAGGAGTTAGTCAAAAATTGCAGGAGCTGTTTTGAAGCAAAATATGTTTTGCTTCCATCTATTTTACAAAGACTTGCATTTATGTAGCATCTGTAATGTAGAAAAACACCCTATGGTGCTTCCACATGGGTGTAATTAGACAAATATGATTTCCAGGCCAAGCGAAAAGGTAATAGGAGGGGTGACCAAAAGGTTTGGACAAAAATGTTTATTATAAGGAGGGCCATTAAATTTGAGAAAGGTGAAGGGATTGAGAGAGGGAAGTCCAGCGTGGTTGTAGGCCCAGCTGCCAGTGGTGGGGTGAAGCTGGGGAGGGCGGGAGCACAAAAGGCCAGAGTCAGAGGAACAGAGAGTTCTGGGGGAGGTTGTAGTGCTGCACGAGGTTACAGAGGCAGGTGAGGGCCTTGAAGGTATTTGAATGAGATCTGGTAACATATTTTCACGTGACATGCTCCAACATACCATGTTCCAGTCATACCTAACCTCCTTAGTCTACCCAGCATTTCCTTTCTAATCCTGAGTATTTCTTGTTTCCTTTTTGGATTATTTTGTAATCTTTTTGCAATGTATAGTAGATTTTTAAAAACTTTTTACTTTATATCTGCAAAACTTTCCAGCATCTGTGGTATTTTGCTGTTGTATTCATGTTTAATTCACTGCCACTTCTTTTCTAGGAATACCCACATTGACGAGGTTCTGCTCTTCTCTGCAATAAGATGTCCATTTTTCTCTTTTACCTTGTTCATCTTCATTGCTTCTGTTTCCTTTGTATTTGATCAGGTATCTACCAAAACTCACTTTCACAGCCTCAGAAACTGTCTCCAGCTCTGACTTATTCCATGTGGATTCCAAAATTCCACCCTTTATGTTCTGGATCCAGACAGGATTATTGAAAACTCCAAGATATTCAGCGTTCTTTGAACCCTGCTCTAAGTTCTGATGAAGGGTCACGAACCTGAAACGTTAGCGCTATTTCTCTTTCTATAGATGCTGCTAGATCTGCTAAGTATTTCCAGCATTTTCTGTGTATAATTGAGAAGTATATTTTGTTTATATTGAATGATTTTTCATTCTAATCAGAAGAAATCCATAAATACCTGGGGCAGGATTTTCTCTCCAGAGTCGGGAAACTGAAATGAGGACTGTTTCTGGTTCCTGACCCCGCCCATGGGTGGGAAAGTAGTCACTGTCCCTGATTTTTACAGAGGTGGGCTGCTAATTGCCTGGAGGGCAGGTTGGGTCTGACTCTGCAATTTCAGTCCTATTTAAAGACATCTGGCAGCCATTACTGTGGCTGCTGTTTGAATGAAGGAATGGATGCACTGGGGATTCAGGAGGAGAGACAGAGGACTGCCACCCAGAGCAAGGCTGCCTCTTGATTCTCCAGTGCCAACCTCCAGATCCTTCTGGAGGCAGTGAGGGAGAGGAGGGAGATCCTCTTTCCGGAGGGTGGAAGGAGAAGGCCAGCCACCCAAACAAAGCTAGCATGGCTGAGACCGTCAGCAGCAGAAGTGTGGTCCATAGGAACTGGGTCTTGTTCTGTGAAAGGTTCAGTGACCTTCTTCATTCTGGCAAAGTGAGTGCAATGACAGGTTATTTAACCTCCAGCAGACACACCAGCTGAGGAGCCTGAGTGCAAATGCTGCTCCTGCACATGGGAGTTATATGTGCCCAGGGTACTTACTGACCCCTCAGCAAGGCTCAAAGCCCTAGCGCTATTGAAGACATGCCAGCACTAAGATATGCAGCTTCCTATGTCAGTGAGCCGCTGACATTTGTCATAGAGGCCAGCAGTGCCTTATCTCTCTCTCTCTTTTGTCCTTGCAGGAGAAAAGGGCACATGATTCCAGAAAGAGGGCTCTGAGGAGGAGTGCCCCATCCACACATCATCACCGCTATGGAGGAGGAAGCCGTGGAAATCGCAAGGGTGGCCCTGCAGGAACAAGTCGGGGAAGGAGAGATGGGTGTTCCTGCGGTAGAGAGTGAAAAGATACTGCGATCTGTAGATGAAAGGAGTGCAGTGCACTCCTCCCTGCCCAGCAGCATGCCAAAGATTTAACTGCATTGGGAAGCCTCAGCACTGCAGAGGCTTCTGCTCTCAAAGATTAGTTCTCACATCTCTTCTTGTGTCTCCCACAGATCCTGATGTGGAGGGAGCACGCCAGAGTCCTGGCACAGCACCGGGGCACTCGGAAAAAACTGAGACAACAGAGCTGGCACCGTCACATCTTATGAGTGCACCCTCCACCAGTGCAGATACACTCAAATTATGCATAATTAGGTAGGGTGTCATTGGGTGAAGAGTAAGTCACAAGTGAGCAGGAGGAGGTTAGAGAGGTAGAGGCAGCAGTGGGCAGCCCACCCTCGGAGATGGGAGGACAGACACAGCCATGCTTAGCTGGGCACAGATGCAGGGCCTCGGGAGCCACAAGAAAGGCTCGACTTAGATCAGCAGCAACAGTATCGTACCCACATGTCAGAGTTTCCTGGGGCAGTGTGCGGTCATGGGCTGAGAATGGAGAAGTCCATTTAGCTCATGTGCACCAGGGCTTTGAACGCATGAGCTTCTCCATTGAGACAGTGGCCCACCTCATGGAGAGCCACACACAGCAGCACTCTGAATGGATGCAGGAGCAGTGCACTGACATGCACAGAATGCATGCCACGCTCTGGCATCAAGTGGTCAGAGACAAGTGGTCAGAGACACTGATGGTGCAAAGATGTTTGGAGTGGATGTCAATTGCGCCCCAATTGGTGCTCCCCTCCAGCCATCTGAGCATCAGCCAAGGGCTGAGACAGTCACTGAAGAGTGCCAACTCTCGCTGCTATTATCATCATTGGCCTCTGGCCCCTCTGACTCGGGCCATTTATGCAGCAGGGCCCTGTGATGGAAGCTGCCTGTGCATTGATGCTGGTGCAGCAGCCTCTAGGGTACCTCCACGATAAGGACGACTGCCACATGCATCTCAGGCGCAAGCAAGCAGGCTGTCTCCACCTCATCCGAGGCCACAAGGGGAGCACCACACAGAAGTGGCCGAGAGTGGAGGCCACCACGTTGGGTAGAGCACTGAATTGTTCACTGGGGTTTGCTTCACCTGTAAATGTACACTTTTTAACTATTTGAATACACTGTAAATATTGACACATGACATGAGCTTCCATTCTTTATTTGTGAGACTGGAAAAGAGGGAAGAAATGGTGAAGGGAACCAAAGGTCTTTGAAGGGGGACAGTGATCCCTCTAGACAGATCTACATCATATGGAGTAGCCATATAAATACCGTGCCTACAAGAGCAGATCAGAGGCTAGGAATCTTACGGCGTGTAACTCACCTCCTGACTCCCCAAAGCCTGTCCACCATCTACAAGGCATAAGTCAGGGGTGTGATGGAATACTCTCCACTTGCTTGGATGGGTGCAGCTCCAACAACACTCAAGAAGTTCGACACTATCCAGGACAAAGCAACCCGCTTGATTGGCACCCCGTTCACAAACATACACTCCCTTCATCACAAACGCACATTGGCAGCAGTGTGTACCATTCACAAGATGCACTGCAGCAAGGCTACTCGGGCAGCACCTTCCAAACCTGCGACCTCTACCACCTAGAAGGACAAGGGCAGCAGATGCATGGGAACACCATCACCTGTAAATTCCCCTCCAAGCCACACACCATCCTGACTTGGAACTACATCACTGTTCCTTCACTGTCGCTGGGTCAAAATCCTGACACTTGCTTCCTAATAGCAGTGTGGGAGTACCTACCTCATTTGGACTGCAGCAGTTCAAGAAGGCAGCCCACCACCAATTAATGACAATTAGGGATGGGCAATAAATGCTGGCCTAGCCAGCGACGCCCACATCCCATGAAACAAATTCTTAAAAATTCGTTGGTGCTAAGAGTGGGGCTATTCAAGACTGCGTCTTCAATGGAAATGCTCTCTCAGGCAGCTCAAAGTGAGTTCCAGACGTGCCATCCCCCTGGATTAGAAGGGCTCAGCTGAACAGTGCCTCGATCAGATGATCCCTGACTTCGACGGATTCCTCACAGGACCCTCGAATCCTGCACTGAGCCCAGCCACCTCCCTTGCAGCCAAGGCCTGTGTTCTGAATCTTCCTCTTCTCTTCCTGTTCCTCCTCCTCTTCCACGTCCTGTTCTTCCTCTTCATTTGATGAACTGTGGTTTCAGGGCCTCACCCTATTCAGGCTCCTCAACTGTCTGGAGGGCAATGTTATGGACAGCACAGCAGACCAGTGCAATGCTCGAGACCCTTACAGGAGTGTACTGCAGGGTGCCACCCAACTAGTCCAGGCACCTTCAGAAGCCCAATGACCTGCTCAATGATGGTTTTTTGTGAGCAGATGGCTTTGTTGTAGCACCTCTATGGCTGCGACTCGGGGTTCCCTAGAATCCATCCACGTAGTTTGGGGGTTGGAATGAAGAACTGCAGCACCCTGGATTGCTAGAGTCACGAAGGCTGCTAGGAAAGCAACCACACATGCAAGCAGCTGTTGTGGTCGCAGACCAGCTGACGTTGAGGGAGTGGAAGCCCTTCCTGTTGATGAATCTTACTGGCTGGTCAGTCTGCACATTGATGGCCACATGGATGCCATCGATGATGCCTTGCATTTGGGGGAATCCAACAATGGAGGCGAAACCCACTGCCCTTTGTAGCTGCAAGGCCTCATCTGCCTGAAATTGTAATGTGCAGCTTTTGCAAGTAAGGCATCAGTGACCTGTGAGAAGCAATGATGTGTGTCACTTGCAAGGTGCCACCAAGGTATGCTGTTAATCCTTGGAAGGAGCCAGAGGTGAAGATGTTCAAGGCCACAGTGACTTTGACAGCAACTGGCAGGGCATGACGAGCAGTGCTGCAAGGTGTGAGGTCTTCCGCAGAGAGGGCTCAAATCTCTGATGATCTGCTTGGATTGGCATATTCTTCTGCGGCACTGGTTCTCCGATATGCCCAGGTAGCTCTGTCGTCAGCGGTAAATCCTGTGCTTAGGGTATGTTCTTCATTGCCTTTGTGCCCCTCCCTCTCCTCTGTCTTCCTCATGCCTGGAGCTCTACCTCTGCTCCTCATCACCATTAGACCCAATGTCTGAGAATTGTGCTCCCATTACCAGCTGCTGCCTTCCTTGAGCTCAGCTGGACTCATAATAATGTGTAGAAGCCTAACCCTCTCCTCCTCTGCCCCCGCAATGCCAGGAAGGTGACGGGCCCCTGCACTGCCCAGTATGTACAGACCACTCTCCCCGCACCCTCTGTTCACCTGATAGCACCTATGTGCTAGTGGTTGAGTGCCACTCAGCTGTGTTCCCTTTTAGCATCTGCTTCCGTTCCTGCCCGCAGCAGGACTTAAAAATCCCTGGAGTCTGTTTATGAGGTTATACAGCAAGCTGGGAGTTCATGTACATATGGTGTGTGAAGATGCAGCCCCTGTTTCGCTATTTGAAGGGGCTGCTCTTCAGTTTATGCTGTCACTTCAGTCCCATGTCTTGATCTTTGGCCGCTTGGCAGATCGGGGGACTTCCTGGGCCTGCTCAAGGTTGCTATCTGCAATTCCAGGCAGTGGGCTGTCAAGTGGGTTATTTAGCCCAACTGCCTACCTCTCTTCTATGGTTACGTCCAAGACCGGGTATCCCTGGAGATGGAGCACAGTGTTCTCCCAGTAAGCTTGAGGCTTTCCACAACTGGTGGGCACCAGAAGGACTAGAGTGCTTTGTTGATAATCAGAATCAGATTTTAATTTGCTGTACTAAATTTCCTTTCCATTTTTGTTATTTAATTAGTGGTCCCTCTTTCAGGGGGCACTAAGTTCCTCTTTTAATTGATAGGCACCTGTAATTGGTTGAATATAAAAGAGGTACACTGCAAGCAGAGAAGCTAAGTTTTTTATTAGTCACTTCAGGTGGATATTATGCCAAAGTGTGACAGCAAATTTAATGTCTTATGAATGTAGAATTGAGTTATTCATGCTTACTAATTAATTGGAGTATTATAATGGTACCTATTCTACATGGATGGATCGAGTGTGCTGCTCAGAATCCTGGTGGTATACAGACATGCTAGAGGTAGAACTGAGTTGAATTTCAGCTATTTATCAACCTTAGCCAAGATTGGGAAGGGAAGGGAAATGTGTTGGGTATAAATGAAGCGAAAGAAAACCCCAGAATGGAGGTGCAAAGCAAAATCTGTGGGAAAATGAAAGATCAGCATCCAATCTCTTCTCCCCTGTCTCCTGGATGGTTAAATAGACATGCAGGTGAATGAAGTGCCTGCGGGAGGGTTGCCCATTTTGACACTTCAGGACACTTTCCCCAGAGAATACGGGGGCATGATTCTTAGAAGTAAATGGTAAGCAAGTTAAAACTTTGAACACTACTTGCACAGCCTCTCAGGGTGGAGCAGTTGACAGCACGCTAGGGGGTGGAGCGGCTAACAGCACGCTTAGAGGAATCTTGGGCAGGAGGCAGCATCCAACAGACATACATAGCTCAGGGGTCTAAAATTTGTTTCCCAGAGTGTTGTCTGTACTCCTCATCAAAGCCAAGTCTTTATGCAACCTTGTAGCTCACTCTTTGCATCTCGTTCATACCTATAATTCAGAAGGACATAATTTCCAGGTGCAATGTCAAATTATAAATTTTGCCAGGCTCATATTTTTCAAGGTCACAACACTTTGAAGTTATTTTAGATGAATCTAAATGTGTGATTTTAAAGCACATCTAGGATAGCAGGCATGTTGTGTACATAACTGTCACTGCTTCTTTTGTTTGAGATTATTCTTCTGCTGTGACAACCTGAGGCTACAGTTTCAAACTGGAGAACCGCCTCCTTCATCAAGTCAGCTATGACATGCCTAATGATTTCTGGATCCCTGGAGTCTCTTTATGAGGTTACACAGCAAGCTGAGAGACCATGTTTCATGCATATATGGAGTGTGTGAAGATGCAGCCCCTCTTTCACTATTTGAAGGGGCTGCTGTTCAATTTTTAGTGTCACTTCAGTCCCACGATCCTGATCTTTAGCCACCTGGTATGGAGGGAGAGCAGGCAAATCAGAAGACCTCCTGGGCCTGTTCGAGGTTGCTATCTACAAGTTAGGTGGGTTGGTGAGATCTGTAGAGTAGCCTACCTGGATCAGCTATGGCTCAGTGATAGCACTCTGGCTTTTGAGTCAGGAAAGTTCTGGGTTCAAGCCCCATTCCAGAGATTTAAGCATATAACCTACTTTTGTCTGGTACTGCACTTGTTGGAGGTGATGTTAAGTCAAGGCCCCATCTGCTTTTTCCGGGCATAAAACATCCCATGGCACTATTCAAAGAAGAGCAAGGGACTTCTAATAACCTATCTGATGTTTAACCCTCAACCAACACCTAAAAATACGATTAACAGTTCACTTATTTCATTGCTGGTGTCAAACCTTGCTGTGTCCAAATTGACTGCCATGTTTTCTACATTACAACAGTTCAAAAGTACATCATTGGCTATTAAGCACTTTTGAAAGTCCTGAGGGCATGAAAGCTGTTATGTAAATGCACATTTTTTTAATAGTCTGTGGCACCCACTTCAAGTACACAGACATCCCTCTGATTGAATTGTCTGGAAATCATTCTTGTTACCCATCTCCCAGAGGGCACGAGGAATGACCATCTTACCGGTGTGGACTTAATGTCTGATTTTACAGTTGCATAGCAATGGATATTGCTGGGGCAAACCATCATGAATTCCAGGGCAGGAGATCGTGTCTTAATTTACACAATTTTTGTAAGCTTATTGAGGTTTGTGCCACAAAGCAGTATGAGCCTCCTGCAAATCCGGAACAAGCCTAGTGCAAAACACAGGGCAGTGTGTTTAAAACAGAAATGAACACAATGCTTCTGTACTAAATATGGATTAAATATGCCTGCGGTGTTACCCTTCCCCATACAGATCACTTCCATTCCAACAAGTCATTCTTTTGGTGTATATAAAATGAAGTTGCTAGACAGGGCTTTAAACTAATGGGGGAGAGGATTCAAGTGAGGGCACTTGACAAGGACACGGCAATAGTGCAGGGTAGCGATATGGGTAATGATAACCAGAGTGCAACAGGGACAGAGTGTATAACCATAAGCGTGCACCAACAAATAGGGTTAGAATAGGGGAAATGGTAAAAAGATAGAATTAAATGCTCTTTATCTGAATGCACACAGCATTTGTAACAATATATATGAATTGATGGCACAAATAGAAATAAATGGGTATGATCTGATACCCATTACAGAGACATGGTTACAAGATGACCAAGGCTGGGAACTGAATATTCAGGGTGCTCGACATTTCGGAAGGAGAGGCGAAAAGGAAATGGGTAGCTCTGTTAATAAATGATGATATCAGTATAGTAGACAGAAATGATCTTCACTTGGAAGATTGAGATGTAGAATCAGTTTGGGTGGAAATAAATAGGGAAAGAAGTCACTGGTGGGAATAGTCTGTAGGCCCCTTAACAGTAGCTACAATGTAGGACAGTATAAATCAAGAAATACTAAGAAATAAGTACTGCAATAATTGTGGGCAACTTTAATCTTCATATAGACTAGACAGATCACATTGGCAAAGGTAGTCTTGAGGTCGAGTTCAAAGAGTGTATTTGGGACAGTTTCTTAAAACAATACATTGTGGAACCAACCAGAGAACAGGCTATTTTAGATCTGCTAATATGTAATGAGACAGGATTAATGATCTCATAGTAAAGAATCCTCTAGGGAAGAGTGATCATAACACGATAGAATTTCACATTCAGTTTGAGGGTGAGAAACTGGGTCTGAAACTAGTGTCTTAAACTTCAGTAAAGGCATTTACAAAGGTATGAAGACAGAGTTGACTAAAGTGGACTGGGAAAATAGATTAAAAGTTAAGACGGTAGATAAGCAGTGGCAAACATTTAAGGAAATATTTCATAATTCTCAACAAAGGTCTATTCCATTAGGAAAGAGAGTCTCCTACAAGAAGGATGAACCATCCGTGGCTAACTGAGGAAGTTAAGGATGGTATCAAATTGAAAGAAAAGGCATACAATGTTGCAAAGATTACTGGTAGGCCAGAAAATGGGGAAACATTTTAGAAACCAGCAAAGGATGACTAAAAAAGAGGGCAAAAATAGATTATGAGAGTAATCTAGCAAGAAATATCAAAATGGTAAGAGCTTCTACAAGTATATAAAAAGAGAGTAGTTAAAGTAAACATTGGTCCCTTAGCGGATGAGATTAGGAAATTAATAATGGGAAACAAGGAAATGGCAGAGACTTTAAACAAATATTTTGTATCTGTCTTCACGGTGGAAGACACTAAAACATCCGAATAATAGAAAATTGGGGGCAAGAGGAGAGAGGAACTTAAAACGATCATTATTACTAAAGGAAAAGTATTAGGCAAACTAATGGGACTAAAGGCTGACAAGTCTCCTGGACCTGATGGCCGGCATCCTCGGGTCTTAAATGAAGTGGCTGCAGAGATAGCGGCTGCATTGGTTTAATCTTCCAAAATTCCCGAGGTTCTGGAAAGATTCCAGCAGATTGGAAAACTGCAAACGTAACATCCCTATGCAGGAAAGGAAGGAGACGTCTAGTGTCAGTCATTGGGAAAATGCTGGAATTCCATTATTAAGGAAGTAGTAGCAGGACATTTAGAAAATCAGAATACAATCAGGCAGAGTCAACATGGTTTTATGACAGGGAAATTGTGTTTGACAAAATTATTAGAGTTCTTTGAGGATATAATGAGCAGGGTAGATAAAGGGAAACCAGTAAATGTAGTGTATTTGGCTAAGAGCTCATGGTGTTAGGGGTAATATATTAGCATGGATAGAGAATTGGTTAACTAACAGAAAACAGAGACTTGGAATAAATGGGTCATTTTCAAGTTGGCAAACTAACTAGTGGGGTGCCACGGGAATCGGTGATATTGAAACATAAGATTCTGAGGGGGCTTGACAGGGTAGATGCTGAGAGGATGTTCCACTTCGTGGAGGAATCTAGAACTAGGGGGCATAGTTTCAGAATATGGGGGCTCGCATTTAAGACAGATGAGAAATTTCTTCTCTCAGAGAGTCGTGAATTTTTGGAATTCTCTACCCCAGAGAGCTGTGGAGACGTATCTTCAAGGCTGAGATAGACAGATTCTTGAACTATGGGGGAGTCAAGGGTTATGGGGGGCAGGCAGGAAATGGAATTGAGGGCAAGGTCAGATCAGCTATGATTTTATTGAACGGCAAAGCAGATTTGAGGGGCCATATGGCCTAATCCAGCTCCTATTTCTTATGTTATTACTGTCTTGTGGACAAGGACATAGAAACAGGAGTAGGCCATTCAGCCCTTTAAGCCTGATTCACCATTTAGCTAGATCACGGCTGATCTGTAGCTTAAATCTGTCAATCTGCCTTGGTTCTGTAACCCTTAATTACCATCCTAAGAAATCTCAATTTTGACATTTTTAATTAACCCGTTTAGCCTCAACAGTTTTTTGGAGGAGACAGTTCCAGATTTCATTACTCTGTGTGTGAAGAAGTGCTTTCTGACACATCCTTGAATGCCCTAACTCTAAGGTTATACTCCCTTGTTCTGGACTAATACAGAGGAAATAGTTTCTGTCTACACTATCAAATCTTTTAATCATCTTAAACACCTCAATCTGATTACCCCTTAATCTTCTGTGCTTGAGGGAATACGTCTCTGCAACTTGTCGTTATAATTTAACTCTTTTAGCCCTAGTATTATTCTGGTGAATGTGTTACACTCCCTCCAAGGCCAATAAATCCTTCCTGAGATGCAGTGCCTAGAAATAAATATAGAATTATACTCTAGAGCGGCACCCAAAAAGATTGCTGTAAATTAATTATGTTGGTCTCATTTTTCAACCAGTCTACTTTTTGTGAGAGAGAAGCTTGACAATTTTGAACTCTGAACAGTTTGTTTCCTTTATTGACAATTTTCTATCTGAATACAACTTATCATGTTTATACTGTACGTATATTGTAGAAATTCATAATTTAGTTTTTAAAGAAACGTGGTTTTTACCAAGAGGGTAACTGGACAAGTTTTGCTGTCCCGGAAGTTGGTGTGAACATGCAAGAACTTGCTTAACACATCTACTACATTTTATAAAGGATCTGAGAGAGCTGGGGATGCACCAGTCCATTATTTACATGGCAATATCAAACCTTCAGTGTTGCTGAAAACTTTACGCAGTGTAGCCCAGTTTCCCAGTGAAGATTAGATGCTGTCACTCATGGTGGGTTTAGGAACATTGACTTTAAAAAGTCTGAACATTGTCAGTGGTGCCACCAATAGATCTCTAGTTAGAGAAGTAGTCCAGTCAGTCTAACCTCGGTAGTGGGCAAATTATTGGAATCAATTCTGAGGGACAGGATAAACTCACTTAGAAAGGTATGGATTAATCAAGGATAGTCAGCATGGATTTGTTAAGGGAATATCATGTCTGACTAACTTGATTGAATTTTTTGAGGAGATAACAAGGAGGATTAATGTGGGTAGTGCATTTGATGTGGTTTATATGGATTTTGACAAGGTTCCACATAGCAGACTAGTTAAAAAAAATAAAAATGCATGGTATCCAGGGGAATGGAGCAAGCTGGATACAAAATTGGCTCAATGGCAGGAAACAAAAGGTAATTGTTGACAGGTGCTTTTGCAACTGGAAGGCTGTTTCCAGTGGGGCTCAGTACTAAGTCCCCTGCTTTTTGTGGTATAAACAATTTGGACATAAATGTAGGGGGAATGATCAAGAAGTTTGCAGATGACACAAAAATTGGCCGTGTGGTTGATAGTGAGGAGGATAGCTGTAGACTGCAGGAAGATATCAATGGACTGGTCAGGTGGGCAGAAAAGTGGCAAATGGGATTTAACTCAGAGCAGTGTGAGGTGATGCATTTGGGAAGGTCAGACAAGGCAAAGGAATACACAATAACTCAGGATACTGAGAGGTGTAGAGGAAATGATGGACCTTGGAGTAGATGCCTGAAGGTAGCAGGAAAGGTCTATAAGGTGGTTAAGAAAGCATATGGAATCCTTTCCTTTATTAGCTAAGGAATAGAATATGAGTAGGAAGGTTATGCTGGAACTATATAAAACTATTAGTTAGGCCGTTCTGGTCAGCTCATTACAGAATGAGCTGTATGGGGCGGCACAGTGGCGCAGTGGTTAGCACCGCAGCCTTACAGCTCCAGGGACCCGGGTTCAATTCTGGGTACTGCCTGTGTGGAGTTTGCAAGTTCTCCCTGTGTCTGCGTGGGTTTTCTCCGGGTGCTCTGGTTTCCTCCCACAAGCCAAAAGACTTGCAGGGTGGTAGGTAAATTGGCCATTATAAATTGTCACTAGTATAGGTAGGTGGTAGGGAAATATAGGGACAGGTGGGGATGTGGTAGGAATATGGGATTAGTGTAGGATTAGTATAAATGGGTGGTTGATGGTCGGCACAGACTCGGTGGGCCGAAGGGCCTGTTTCAGTGCTGTATCTCTAATCTAATCAGAAAGGATGTAATTGCACTAGAGAGGGTACAGAGGAGGTTTATGAGGATGTTGCCAGGACTGGAAAATTGCAGCTATGAGGAAAGATTGGATAATCTGGGGTTGTTCTCCTTGGAACAGAGGAGGTTGAGGGGAGATTTGATTGAGATGTACTAAATTGTGAGGGACCTGGGTAGAGTGGATGTGAAGGGCCTGTATACCTTACCAGCGGTCAGTGGGAGGCATAAAGTGATTGGTAGAAGGATTAGAGGGGAGATGAGGAAATAATTTTCACTCAAAGGGTGGTAGGGGTCTGGAACTCACTGCCTGAAAGGATGGTAGAGGCAGAAAACCTCATCTCATTTAAAAGGCGCCTGGATGTGCCTCTGAAGTGTTGTAACTTGTAGGGCTATGGACCAAATGCTAGAAAGTGGGATTAGGCTGGGTGGCTTTTTTTTCCGGCTGTAAACCTTCTATGATTCTAACTATCCCATTGTGCATTATATGCAGATTTGCACATGTATATACTGTGTTTTGATTAATGTAATATTTAAAATGCTTGTTGCCAGGACCATGAAGCTTTATACTTGTCATGTATAGGGAATAAGCAGCCTGTTATATTGTCCCTTCCATGCAGGAATTCCAATTCTGTCTTTACGGGCCTTATTTTGAACCAAGGCCGGAATTTTATGTTGGACAGGAGGCCCCGCCCACTGGTTGAAAAGCCTTTGCTGGGCCTGGGGAGCCACACTGGGATTCTTTGATCCCCGGGCCCTTAATTGGCCTTGGGCGGGACTTCCACCTATTTGAGGCAGGAGGTTCCGCCCAATGGAGCTGCCGGCCAATTAGCGGGCCGGCAGCTCTTAGTCCCAGGCGGCCCCGGAACTGAGGTAAGTTTTTGGGGCCTTGCTGGGAACAATCGGCCGGGCCCTGGTGAGGCAACAGGGGTTTGCTGGGGGTGGGAGGGTTGGGGGGGGTGTTGTCCAGTGGAGGAAATTGGGCCGTCGGGGGGCAGGGGGCCCTCCTGTCAAAGGAAGCATAATGCTGCTCCCTTCATGAAAGGGCACTTTCTCTGTTAGCCAACTAGTTATCTTCTGATATTGAAAAAGTGGTACCATTGGAGAAATATGGAGACTTTAAAACCTGCACAGTGCAACATGTGGATTTGGGGGAAGGAATGCAGAAGGGATGTAATAATAGTTACATATTTTGTCCTGTAATGTGACAGGTGAATTGCTTAGCTTCCCCACAATGGAATTAAGGCCCTTTGTATATTCTGTTTACAGTTTTACTCCTTTGAAGTTACTGTGAATTATTTTGACATAACTGAATTGGAGGTCATCTTTATGCTGGGGAAAGCAGTGGTACTTTCTGCAGATATCTAAGTGTTTTGAGAAGTTTCATCTTTCTGTGCAACCTGTTGCTAGTTTCACAAAAAGAGTAAAGGGAGTAAGTTCTGATGGTAATAGTGAACTTTTAAAGGATAGATATAATACCCCTTTAGCAACTAGCATTTGAATGAACATTGATTAGTTAAGCTGCTTTACAGTTTGTACACTACCTGGCATAATGCTGCTCTCTTCATGCTGTAAAGCTTAACCGCCTTTCAAAGCAATGGAATGTGAGATGTGCTCCTTTCAAAGCAATGGAATGTGAGATGTGCTTATTTATTTTTGTAAATCTGTCATTTTGTCAGTGGTGCAAAATTGTTCTAATATTCTGTTTCTTTCCTGAACAGGAAAATACCAATATGGCAGCATCTGTTGATAAAAGCCACAGTACCATGTGGGCAAGATTTCACAGTGAATCACCAAATAAGGTTGTGAAATTGCTGAGAAAAAGTAAAAGCATGGATACACTGTTGGAAACCACAAATTGGACACTGAAGGATAGCCCAGAATATGATACAGTTGGGACCTTACTCCCTATCTCTTTACCAACAGTACCACTTACAAAATGGGAGGTTCTGCTTCGTCAGCATGGGGAAGACATTTTATTGCATCCCAAAAGGAACTCCTCAACCAGCAGGAGCTGCCCATCACTTCTGTGCAGGCCGGAATCTGCTGCAGCCTTTACAGTACATAGTGTCGTCCAGTCGCGCATTGAAGGTTAGATTCTGTCCCCCACAGAGTGGGTTTAGGAATATTGAGTAACTGAAAAATCTGAATGTTGTCAGAGATGCCACAAATAGAAATCTATGTTGGAGAACTGTTGGTGCATTATATGCAAATTAATACCTGTATATACTTCGGAGTTTAGATTAATGTAACATTGACACTTGCACTACATGAAGTTTTAGAATTGAAATTCACAGGGATTAGCCAGCTTGTTATCCCTTCCATGCAGGAACTCCAATTATCCATTTAAGTGCCTTATTTTGAACCAAGTTTTATAAATTTTTAAATGTACCTGAAGCTTGTCCCTTTCATGTGTTAAATAAAAACCTATTTTAGGAAAAAGAATATTGGCAATTCTGTATAAAAAATTGTTGAGTGCTTGTATTCTTTCCAAGTGCTTAAATTAGCTTTGCTTTTCAAAAATCTGGCACAGATAAAATATAGGAACATTTGAGCTAGTCGATAAGGACAGGAAGGAAGTTCATGGTAACTGTTAAGTGTAAGAGTTGGAAAATGTATCATTACACGGGATATTGCATATTGAAGACCAGAATGTTTGACCCCCTTGCCAGTTTGATGTATTTTTTTGGGATGTGCTCTTTGCTTGATAATGCAACAAGCCTTCCTAAACAAATAATCTGACTTAAACCAGAGCCTTATCAGTGCTAATGATTGTTGATTTGGACTAATTATATTGAAATTTGCATATGACTTGAGAACTGCAAGCCTCTTTAAGAAACAGGAACTGGTGCAGTTTAACCTATTGCTTACATTTAACAGGAATTCCAAATGTTGCCATTCAAGCTGAAGATGTTTCTGGTGAGGAAAAGAATCAGTAAGTAGAAACAGTTTTTAATGCTAGCACATCCTTTGTGCCATTGCTCATCGTGAGATGGAGAATACACTGTGTTGTAGCATGTCACTAATTAAAGAAGGACTGAATAAGTCAGATTTCATTTTTATCATATGGTGCTTTAGGAATTATTTCCATGGCTCAACATTAATCTGAAACCCATAAATGAGTGTCCTTTTTCTTTCCCGTTACCTACCTATTTAATTTTCATTGTTTAACAGTTTTTAATGCTGGGAATACATGACAAATAGGGTTCAAGATGTACTCTTTGGAGTTCAATACTGGTATTTAACAACAGTAGTTCGGAGTTTAGATGCAATTGGAGAGTCCTGGGCTTTGGTAACAGAATGGGATGATGCCAGCTTTGACAGAATTGGGTGGGTTTCCTCAAGTTTGGCAGTAGTGTGCTGAGGCTGCTGGGTTTGGCAGCATGCGAAGAGCCTTTATTTTTAAACTTAGCATATGGGCTTCAATGGCAAAGCCAGCATTTATTACCCAACCGGAATTTCCCTTGAACCGTGCAGTTCATGTGAAGAAGGTATTCCCAGGTACTTCCACAATATTCTTAAGTAGGGAGTTCTACGATTTTGCTCCATGAACGATGAAGGAACAGCAATATATTTCGAAGTTGGAATGGTCTTTGACATGGAGGTGATGGTGTTGCTGTACATCTGCTGCCCTTGTCCTTCCAAGTGGTGGAAGTCACAGAATTGGGAGATGCTGCCAAAGAAGCCTTGACAACTTGCTGCAGTGCAAGCCAAAAGACTTGCAGGTTGATAGGTAAATTGGCCATTATAAATTGTCACTAGTATAGGTAGGTGGTAGGGAAATACAGGGGCAGGTGGGGATGTTTGGTAGGAATATGGGATTAATGTAGGATTAGTATAAATGGGTGGTTGATGGTCGGCACAGACTCGGTGGGCCGAAGGGCCTGTTTCAGTGCTGTATCTCTAATCTAAAAATCTAATCATGGCATGCCAATATTGGCAGGAGTGAATGTTTAAACTGGTGGGTAGGGGGTATGTTTAGCCTGGCAGATCGTAGAGGGGAAACCTGACATTTGTCACATCGGGTTGTGTGTAGGGTTTTGCTCACTGATGCATTCCTGGTATCACTTAGCAGTGAGGGGAGGGGAAGGGTTCTAGCATTCAAGGTTTGGTAAAACTGGTTTGTAACTTTAAGAAATCTCTAACAACATTAAATTTGGCATTTTGAGATTGGTTCTTGGAAATATATCTGGCCCTGTCTGTGACTTGAATTATCAGTTATTAAAATGTGTTTACATTTTGTACTTATCAACAAAACACAGATGATGCTTTACGTTTGCTTTCAAAATTCAGCTTATTTAGTTAAATAAATCTCTTAAGATGAAAGAATTTTCTCTCTCTTCCTCTGTCTTTCTGTTTTTTTCTCACTTAATATACTTTCTGAAGATTATAACTAAATTATAATTTTAACATCTAAAGCTCCAACTTGTGTAACCAGTACAGTCTATCATGTTTCTTTGTTTCCCTCACATCGTCACTCTGTTTTATTTTACTTTACTTTAGAAGGGTAGCTCCATCCACCATATAGTAACCTGTTGCTCTTCCACATGAAAAATCATAGAATAGGCTGATACTATTATCTGAACCTGAAGATCATAGAACCTTACAGCACAAAAGGAGGCTATTCGGTCCATCATGTTGGCTATCCAATTAGTTCCACTTCCCTGCTCTTTCCCCATAGTCTAGCAAATTTCTTTTTTTCAAGTATAAATCTAATTCCCTTTTGAAAGTTACTGTTGAATCTGTTTCCACCACCTTTTCAGACAGTGCATTCCAGATCGTAATAACTTACTGCGTTAGAAAAAATTCTCCTCACTTCCCCCTGGCATTTTTGTCAAATACCTTAAATCTGTGTCAGGTTGATAACCCTCCTGCCAGTGGAAACAGTTTCTACTTATCTACTCTTATCAAAACTCCTCATAATTTTGAACACCTCTATTAAATCTCGCCTTAACCTTCCCTGCTGTAAGGCAAACAATGCCACCTTCTTTAGCCTCTCAACCAGGGTACATTCTGCACTCTCTCCAGAGCCCTGATATCTTTTCTAAAGTGGGACTCCTCCCTATCTGTAACATCACGAGCATCCCAGAGCCAGTGAAACAATTAAGACAGATATTCATTTGCGTGAGAAATTTGATGTTGTAAAAATCTAACTGCATTTTCTTTTAAATAACTAAACTTTAAAAAAACAATGGAATACTTTGAACAAAAGTACTCCCATAGACTTTCCTTCCCTTTATTCTATAGGATGAAATGAAAATAGCACCAATAGAATAAACTGGGGCTAAAAGAAATCACAGTGCTTTACTTCTGCATGCCCAGTGACTCCCTTTCCCCCATAAATCCTACACAATGATCTGAAGAGTTACACATAAGGAGTGAGAACGTTTCTAACACCACGTGGACCAGGAAATTATCTGATGTAGAATACTCATGGGGATGCATTTTACAAGCCCCACGCCGTCTGGGGGAGGGGGGTGGTGGTCCAGTAAATCCTTCTGGAAGAGGCCCAATACGGGCATCGACGCTATTTGGCATCAGAATAACAGTTTGTTTGGGGGGATAGGACAATTTATATATTGAGTACTCATTGAGGGGGGGGGGGAAGGTGCAGTGGGAGAGGGCATTCAAAGTGATATTACATTTTAATTTTTCACACACCAGGACCTTTAAAAATTTAAATGACCTGTCAGGGCTTGAAGCCCTTTAAAAATGGCACTGGCGCCTGCACAGTGGCACCAGACACCATTGCCAAGGACAAAGCCCCTGCCCCTCCATGTTAATGGACCACTGCGCGAAATATTGCGGTGGCTCCGCGGCGCATGTCTTGCTGCACTTTCTTTTTGAAGCTCGCTGCCCATTAAAATTCAGCCCATGTTATCAAAGAACTCATCATACAGTCTTAACAAATGCTTATATGCTGGTTTCATAAAACAAAGCACCCTGTTGGTCAGGATTTTGTATTTGACTTTTTTTTTGAATCAGAAAACTTGCACAATAAATGTGATAGATAGTAAGCAGTACTATTTTGTCAGCTGCAGTTCTAGAATTGGATCAGATCCACATTTGATGTGGTATTGGCAGTAGAAGTTATTTGCCTGTTCTACTTCTCAGGTTTGCTGCTGCGCAGGACTGCCTTACTCTGCAATCAGCCAGATGTACAGATGATGACAGTAAAATACCAGAGGAAGTAAATCAGAAGGATGCATTCTTCTCTTGGGCATTGGAAAGGTAATGTTGTCTTTATACAAATGTGTGGGTGTGGGTTTTCTAACTATTTAATTACAACTTTAATGTTGGAGAGCTTTGCCATAATGACAGTGTCCCTGCATTAAAATCCACTTTGCCTGTGGTAATGAAATTTGAGCATTAGGTTTTTTAATTTATTCACTATAGATGTAAGTAACTTAGAAATAAAAGCTTAACACTTGAACTTTTTTAATTATTCCAATGGCTCAGTGAGCAAATACATTTTGTGGTATACCTTTGAGCTATTTGGAATAGAAAGGACCAACTTTCACTACTTATTCTGAGTTAGCTGGAAAGGCAGTTGAAGCTCTTCAGTCGACATCTCTGAGATAAAAAGGAAATAATTGACCAGGGTTCCTCCTCCAGATTATTATCAAATGACCCCCTACCTGGAAAACCTCATGTACGGACATTGGATGAAGAAAGGAGTAAGCTCAGCTGTGATTTCTGCCACGTACATTGAAGGCGCGATGATACAGCATTCACGGAGTAACTCTGAAGAGTTAAGAAAAACGGACTTTGTTTTTAAAAAAAACGAACCTTTATTTTTAAAAAGTGAACATTGGTCCAAAATGGTCCAAAGACTGAATGTGTATTCAAATAGTCTGACAAATACAAAGGACAAATCTTCAAAGCCAAAATGTGATAATGAAACCCATCTCACACCTATCATAGAAACATTCCAGAATTGAATATCTTCTTCTAAAACAAAGGAGGTGTGAAGTAGCCACGTCCCTGGCCATTGTGTGATCACCATGAGAAAGAAACCAGTATGTTTCCTAACAGGAAGTGAGAAGTGACAGTTTTACCTTTTTAAAAAAGACAGCCAGAAAGAGAGAGAGACTGACCCAGAAGGTGAAGCTACTTGTAACTGCTGGCATTCCAGAAAGCACACATTCTGCTGGAAAAAATCCAGCATCTACATCAAACATCAGAGAGAGAGCTAGAAGTGACCCACCAACTTCAACAGAACCTTTAATCAAGAGAGAAATCTACAATCATCACAGGCCTGCAACCCTCTATGACTCAAGTCTCAAGAGAATTCAACCGGTTTATATTAACCCTTATCCCCCTGCTAAAACCCACCTACCTCGTTTCCTTCTCCATTGTTTCTTGTGTGTGTGTGTGTGCGCGCAACAGCAAATGCGTGAGTGAATGCGGTTGCGATAATTCCAGGATAAGATATATTAATCAGTAAACAATTGACTTCCTTTTTAAGAAACATACAAGAAAACCTGTTGCTGTCTGTTTATTTGAAAAATAAAACAAAAAGGGGCTAAACTCTTAATGCAAATACACTTGTTGTGGTCAAGTGGGGAGTTGAACAGTGAGAACCACACGTCACACTACGTGGCTGTAACATTACACAAACTGTCACATAGGAACAGGAGTAGGCCATTAAGCCCCTTGAGGCTGCTCCACCATTCAGTTAGATCATGGCCTGATCTGTACCTCAGCTTCCTTTATCTGTATTAGCTCCATATCTAACCTAACAAAAATCTAGCTGCCTCACTCTTGAAAGCTCCAATTGTCCCAGCATCCACACCCTTTTGGGGAGAAAATTCTAGAGACCCACTACCTTTTGTATGAAAAGGTGCATTCTGATTGAACTCCTAAATATTTGAGCTCTAATTCTAAGATTATGTCCCCTTGTTTTTGATTCCCCCACCGGATGAAGTAATTTCTCCATATCTACAATTTTGAATGTATTTAATATTTTAAACACCTTGATCGGATTACCCCTCAATCTTCTATACTCAAGAGAATACTTTTTTTTTATTTCCAAAATATACTTTATTCATAAAAATCTGTAAAAATTACATTGCCAGTTTCCAAACAGCACGAAAAAATACAAACATTGCAAAAGAGATCAGTTTCTTTCAATAATGTCATGAGTTTCTTCCCAACCCTTCCGTTTCACAATTGTCATGTCAATTACAGTTTTACATTTACAGCAATTGAGAATATTAACGATACAGTTCGAGGGGCTTCCCATGGTTCCAGCCCCTCAGTCCAGCTTGGTGGGGGAACCTTACACTGTGGTCTTTCCCCATTGAGCCTTTGCTGCGGCTGCCCCAAGCTTTAGTGCGTCCCTCAGCACGTAGTCCTGGACCTTGGAATGTGCCAGTCTGCAACATTCGGTGGTGGACAACTCTTTGCGCTGGAAGACCAGCAAGTTTCGGGCAGACCAAAGGGCGTCTTTCACCGAATTGATAGTCCTCCAGCAGCAGTTGATGTTTGTCTCGGTGTGCGTCCCTGGGAACAGCCCGTAGAGCACAGACTCCTGTGTTACAGAGCTGCTTGGGATGAACCTTGACAAAAACCACTGCATCTCTTTCCATACCTGCTTTGCAAAGGCACATTCCAGGAGGAGGTGGGCGACCGTCTCTTCCCCACCACAGCCAACGCGGGGGCACTGTGCGGAGGGGGCGAGACTTCGGGTGTGCATGAAGGATCTGACGGGGAGGGCCCTTCTCACCACCAGCCAAGCTACGTCTTGGTGCTTGTTTGAAAGTTCTGGTGATGAGGCATTCCGCCAAATGACTTTGACGGTCTGCTCGGGGAACCATCCGACAGGATCCACCGTTTCCTTTTCCCGTAGGGCCTTGAGGACATTCCGTGCAGACCACTGCCTGATGGACCGGTGGTCAAAGGTGTTTTTCCGCAGAAACTGCTCCACGAAGGATAGGTGGTACGGCGCCGCCCAACTGCACGGTGCGTTCCGCGGCAATGTGACCAGGCCCATCCTTCGCAACACCGGGGACAGATAGAACCTCAGCACGTAGTGACACTTGGAGTTTGCGTACTGGGGATCTACACATAGCTTGATGCAGCCGCACACGAAGGTGGTCATCAGGATGAGGAGAATACATGCCAAGTTTAGGCAACCCAGTCCTCATAATTTAATCTTTTCAGTCCGGTATCATTCTGGTGAATCTGAGCTGCACCCACTTCAAGGCCAGTATACCCTTCCTGAAGTGCAGTGCCCAAAACTGAATGCAGCACACCAAATGGATGAATATTTACTTGGATGAGGGTTGCTGGTTCTCGTGGAACCATACTCAAGTATGGTTACAGTAGGGTGGGAGAGAAAATTGAAATAGGGAATTAATGGGCCATATAGGACTGCTCAGTATATCATTGCACTTTGATTTATGCACCATATGGGAAATTTCTTAATGAATGAGAATAATTGAGATTTATATGTAAAGAAAATATTTCTGTTTCTAGAGCTGAAAAATCGAACATTAAAGACCAAGCTTTTGAAGAATTTGAAGTGGAAGAAAAGGAAGGGTTGATTTTGGAAAATGACTACCTGAGCCCAACAGTGTCTGTCCATAAACTGGTGAGACTGTTTTTCTTTCCCTCATGCACAAAAGTTTTTCCACTTGTCACCCAAGTGGACTGTGATAATCCCTGTGATGTGGTGTACCTCAACTTCCAAAAGACGTGACAAAGTTCCACATGAAAGATTATTAATTAAACTCAAAGCTGTGGGGATTCAGGGTAAACATGGGAGTGGATAAGAAATGAGTTGAAGATTAGGAAACAATGAATATTAGAGGAGTTATATCAGAGTGAGGGGAAAATATTGAGTAAGGTACTGAAGAGCTCAATACTGGAACCATGACTGTTTCTAATTTACATAAATGACTTGGTTTCAGAAACTCAATGCAAAGTGTTGAAATTTGCAGATGATGCCAACCTAAGAGGATCAGTGTAACCTAGGCAGCTGAGAAACCACAGAATGAGTTTCTCAAGATGTGTAAGTGGTCAGAACAATGGCAAATGAAATAATAGATAGCACATGTACTCCAGGAATGGTGTTAAAATAACAAAAGATGAAGAGGAAAGAGACCTAGGAATCTTGGACTGAACACTAAGCACATGTAACCAATACAGAGCAGCAAAAAACAAAGCCAATAAGACATTGAACTACCATCGACCAAACAGTGGGTTATAGGTGATGATCAAATTTTATAATGCTCTCGTCGGTCCACATTTTGAATACTGCACCCAGTTCTGGTAGCCAAGAAACAAGAGAGACATTCAGGTGCTGAAATCAGTGCAGAGAGGAACCATAAGATAATCCCCAATGTCAGGGGTATTAGTTATTGAAAAAGACTGGAGCAACTCTGGCTTTACACCCACGTAAGGAAGTTGTTAAGAAGTAATCTTGTAACGGCACATAGGATGTTACAGATAAAGAAAAAGTTAACCTAGGATATTATTTTGGGAGTAGAACAAGGGAACACGGGTTCAGACTAGAAAAAGAAAACTTGTAGAACAAAAATTGGAAACTATTTCTTCACACAAAGAATGATAAACTTCCAGCTAGAGGATTGGAGGCAAAAAGAAGTTTAGATCATAATTGATGAAGGGATCTACAAGCATACCAAAATATTAGAGAGGAAAAGACCCTCTGGTCTATCAGGCCTTCCCCATACTAGCAAGTTGCAACTGAGTTTAAAGGCTCCAATTACTATCCATTCAACAGCAGCCATGCAATTTCCTGAAAGGAGAAATAACCCTAGACCAATTCACAGGGGTGGGGGAGGAAACAACTAGGAAATTCCTCTCTCACCCTCCCCGATGTCAGTCAAAATGTTTTCTAGGAGATCACAGTCACCATGAGACACATCACCCAGTAGATCTGTACCAGATAGTTGGCTTCCATCTCAATCATGCTACCAGTTGAGACTAACTGTGAGCAGTGCAACCGGAAGCTCGAAGTCATGCTTTCGCACTGAGCAGAGGTGTTCCGCAAAACGGTCACCCAATCTGCGTTTGGTCTCCCCAATGTAGAAGCGACAGCATTGTGAGCAGCGAATACAGTATACTAAATTGGAGGTACAGTTAGATCGCTGTTTCACCTGGAAGGAGTGTTTGGGGTCTTGGACGGTGAGGAGAGAGGAGGTAAAAGGACAGGTATTACACCTCCTGCGATTGCGTGGCAAGGGGACGAGATGTCAGGGTAATGGAGGAGTGGACCAGAGTGTCACAGGGAACGATCCCTTCGGAATGCTGACATGGGAGGGGAGGGGGAGATGTGTTTGCTGGTGGCATCACGCTGGAGGTGTCGGTAATGGTAGAGGGTGATCCTTTGGATGTGGAGGCTGGTGGGGTGGCAAGTGAGGACAAGGGGAACCCTGTCGCGGTTCTGGGAGGGTGGAGAAGTGGTGAGGGAAGAAGTGCGGGAAATAGGTCAGACACAGTTGAGGGCCCCGTCAATCATGGTGGAGGGGGGGAATCCTCGGTTGAGGAAAAATTGGGAGCAAAGTTGATGACATTTTCCAGTTCTGGGCGAGAGCAGGAAGCAGCACCGATACAGTCATTGATGTACCAGAAAAAGAGGTGAGGGAGGGGCCTGAGTAGGACTGGAACAAGGAATGTTCGACGTATCCCACAAAAAGACTGGAATAACTAGGACCCATGAGGGTACCCACAGCAACACCTTTTACTTGAAGGAAGTGAGTGGAGTTGAAGGAGAAGTTGTTCAATGTAAGAACAAGTTCAGCCAGGCGGAGGAGGGTGGTGGTGGATGGAGACTGTTTGGGCAAGGAAGAAGCGGAGAGCCCTCAGACTGTCCTGGTGGAGTATTGAGGTGCAGAGAGATTGGACATCCATGGTGGTTAGGGCCAGGAAACTGGAAATTGTCAAAATGATGTAGGGCATCAGAAGAGTTACAGATGTAGGTGGGAAGAGACTGGACCAGAGGAGAAAAAATAGAGTCAAGATCGGAGGAAATCAGTTTAGTGGGGCAGGAACAGGCTAAAACGATGAGTCTTCCAAGACAGTCCTGTTTGTAGATTTTGGGAAAGAGGTAGAAGCGAGTTGTCCAGGCTTGTAGGAATATTGAGGTTGGAGCTGTTGAGGGAAGCTCTCCGGAGGAGATGAGGTCAGTGACAGTCCTGGAGACAGTGGCTTGATGTTCGGTGGTGGGGTCATGGTCCAGGGGGAGGTAGGAAGAAGTGTCTGAGAGTTGGCACTCAGCCTCAGCAAGGTAGAGGTTGGTACGCCAGACAACAACAGCACCACCATTGTCTGCAGGTTAGACCTGAGAGAACAGAGTGCAGCAAGTTCGGAGGGAAACAGGTTAGAGTGAGGAAGGAGAGCGGAGAAATTGAGACAGCTGATGTCTCACCAACAGCTCTCAATGAAAAGATCAAGAGTGGATAACAGGCCAAAGGGAGGGCTCCAGGTGGAGGGAGAATACTGGAGGCAGGTGAAAGGGACTGCTGGTCGGGCAGAGGACTCCTGGTCAAAGAAGTGAGCCCGGAGGCGAAGGCAACAGAAGAGGAGCTCGACATCATGCCGAGTGCGAAATTCAGTGAGGTGGGGTTGTCAGGGAATAAAACTGAGTCCTTTGTTAAGTACAAATCATTTAGCCTTTCTCCTATCAGTTGGGTCAGTCGCCTACTGTTATTATGAGCACTTATTTTTGTTTGCTATCCTCAAATTCCTGTTTATACATTAATCATACCAGTTACATATTAAAATAGTTACTGTTACTGTTTGTTTTCCTTCCCTCACTTTGCAAAATTTGCCATTTCCCATTATTCCCAAGGTGCAACCATTATCAATTCTTGTCCAGAATATGATGGCATGTTTCAGTAGAAAATGTGCCAGTAAGAGAAGTAGAAATTAAATAGAGCACAATGGTAGAGCCCATAATTGCTACACTGCAATTAGGGTTTAGGGACAAATTTCAGTATTTCTTGTTCATCTTGTAAAGGTTTTGCACACAACTATTTATCTCTCGGGAGATTAAACGCAGGAAAAGTCAGGACAGTGCAACTTGTTCACTATTTCATGGTTATATTACTGTATTTTACTAAATGATGCTGTTTCTATACATGCATCAGGTGAATCAAAGAACAAAAGAAGGGGCTGAAGATATGGAGGAGACCATGGTAAGTGCTAACACAGCCAGTAACTGACCAAATTCAGCAAAATATGGCAGACTTAAATATATAATTGAACAAAAAAGCCTGTTGCTGGATTTTAAACAAGATAGGAGTTCACCAAGGGAACTGACCTGGTTTTTCATCTAAAATAAAACATATTTTTATGAAACTAAGTTTAAGTGGACGGGGATTAAAGAATTTAAAGAAGTAAGATGTGTGCCTAGGATTTTGGGAAGCTAAAGTTGCTATGATTGTAGAATTTATAAAATCTGATAGGATCTTGCATATCCAGATTATTGGCCAGGTCAAAATAAAACTGTTGATGCAAAGTTATTTGTTTGAGAATGTCCAACTTAAAATGTAACAATGGATGTATGAAAGAATGGTTAGAAAAGACATCAGAACCGTCAATGATCACTATCCTACAATTGAATAAATTAAAAATTGAGTTTGTTTTTCTGATTTTCTCTATTTCTAACTTACAGAAAATCATTTTAAAATAGGAATGTGTTTTATGTGAATATGGTTTTTACTTACAGGCAGGAAGAAGTATTGTCCATTCAGAGTATTTTGATACCAAGAAAGAGGTTGGTCATGATTTAACAGAACGGAAATGTACTTGATAAGTGCTTCACACATTATTATGATAAACTTCTACAAATTATTTGAATTTTGTTTATAGTTTGCCAGCTTCGAAGTTCTTTGCTTTCCGGTGTAGTAATTAAGACTGGTCACTTCAACCGTGGTTTGTGTAGCCCCATGTAAGTAAATGTAGCAATGCAGTAATGTCCATCTGTAAGCCACAGTGGTGTGTGAACAGTCTTACAATATGGTTATAACTGTTTGCCTACTTTCTAGTGCTCCTAAGTGACTGGTCTACTAAGTTCTGCAGTGGTTAATTCATTTGTATGTGAAAGAAATTGTGGAAGAAATGAAACAAACTTCTTGTAGATGAGAGTAAGGGGATAATTTCACCTTCATTGCCTAGGTGGTAATATGACGGAGCAGAGCTCTTCTTCCCCCATCACCACCCCACCCCCATTATGGAACTCGCCTGATTATTTCTAACATTTCAAACATTTGAGTAAAGATGTTCTTCCTTTAACCTGCTTCAAATGTTCTTTTCACTAAGTTAAATTTATATCTAATGATGCTATTTCCACAGCCTAATTTGAAGTGATATTTTGGGTTTACCTTATCTGTATCAATCTGATGAGGTTTCCTTCCTTAATTCCTTCTTTCTGGTCTGGAGAGATTGAACTTTTTTAACCTTCCTCATAATTCATCCCCTTTTAGATTTAGGATTGGTCTTTTTGCTGTTCTGTGTTCTCCGGGGCATGTACATGTTTTAGTGTCTACACTTCTGTCCTTTCAGGTTATTGTCTTCAGAAAGTGAAACCAGAGGCCTGGTCGTGTGATAATGTGGGCACACTCTGTTTTGTAACCTTACTGAAGAGTTTTTGTAGACTCCTGAGATGTGATCTACACTTTGGAGGTTTGGGAGTCGATCTGCACGTCAGAACACTGATTTATCAGATCACCACGGGTGCTGCCTATGCTGTTTTAGATTGAACCTGAGATGAGGATCAAGATGACCAGCAGGAACATCAGCACCAGCAGCCTGTTGCTGACAGACCTGCAGCTCCACAGAGAGAAGCGATCAGCAGAGAGGTACAACTCACAGGAGGCCATACCCAGCACATAAGGACTACAGGCAGAGGACAAGCTTCTTCGACATGTGGGAACACCAGTGCTTCAGGAGGCCAAGGTGTTGTGTCACATGATGACAGATATTTGCGACCTGGTGACCACGCTTTACCAGTTGCTGTCAAAGTTACGACTGCCCTCAACTTTTTTGCATGAGCTCCTTGTCCCCTAGAAGCCATCCACTGATTTGGGGAGGTGACATGAGCGGCTGCACCCTTGACTGCATGAGGATGAAGGTTGCATGGCAGCTACCAGGAAAGCACTTGTGGTCACATACCAGCTGAACATTTAGGGAATGGAAGCCCTTCTTGTTGAGGAATCTCGCTGACTGCTCACCTTGCGCCTTGATGGCCACATGGGTGTAATCAGTGATGCCCTGCACCAGTGGGAATCCAACAATGGAGACAAATCCCACTGCCCTTTGTGCCTGCGAGGCCCCAACTGTTGGGAATTGTATATACTGCTCTGCTTTCACAAAAAGGGCATCAGTGACCTGTGATATGCAATAGTGTGCTACTGCTTGACAGACGCCACCAATGTCCACTGTCAATCCTTGGAAAAAGCCAGAGGCAAAGACGTTCAAGGCCACAGTGACTTTAACAGCTACTGGCAGGGCATGACGACCGGTGCTGCGAGGTCTGAGGTCTTCCTCAATGAGGGCACAAATCTCAGATACTATCTGCCTAGATAGGCGCAGTCTCCTGCGGAACTGATTCTCTGAAATTTCTAGGTAGCTTCTTCTTTGGTGGTACACTCAATGCTTCGTTGCCTTCTTGCCCCTCATTCCTCTCCTCTGCTCTACTCATTTCGAGGGCTGTCAGTCTGTTCCTGAGAATGTTGATCCTCATTGCTACTGATCCTTATCTCTGAGTATCTTAATCCCATGTCCAGCTGTTGCTTGCTGTCAGCTGCACTCACAATGCTTAATGTACCCCTTTCTCATAGTTCCACGATCCTTGGAGGGCCACGACCCCTCAACTTACCAAGTGTGCACAGACCACTTGCTCTGCTAACTCTGCTCACCCGCTGGTAACAGTGTGCCATTGGATGACTGCCCCTCTCAGCTCTGTATCCTTTTATGAGCCCATCTCATTGAATGTCACAGCTATGACTGGCTTTCCATTGCATTGTGGTCTCGTTCTACTTGGCTTGATCCAGATCCAGTGTGAATCTCATAACTTCCCTCAAAAATTGCAGACTAGCCCTTAATGAGCTCGTTAACAGACTTAATTGGTAATTGCTCAGAATCGAGCAGGTTGCCAGGTCTCACCTTGCTTGCTCGTCACAAAAAATGGCTGACCGTCAGAACGGTGTCAGAAAATTATGTGCCCACCTGCCTCAGTTCCTTCCCCCATTTGGCCACCAAAATTCTGTCCCAAAAATCTGTCTATCTCAGCCTTGAATATACTCAAAAATAGAGCACCCACAACATTTGGGTGGAGAATTCCAAAGATTCTTAATCTCTGAGTGAAGAAATTTCTCCTCATCTAAGTGCTAAGTGATCGACCCATTATCCTGAGACTGTGCCTCCATATTCTAGATTCCCCAGCCAGGGGAAACAAGCTCTTGTGTCTACCCTGTCAAACCCCTTCAGAGTCTTGTAAGTTTCCATGAGATCACCTCTTCTAAATTCCCGAGAGTATAGGTTCAATTTACTCAACTTCTCATCATCTCAGATTCAGGACCAATCTAATGAACCTTCGCAGTACTGCCTCCAGGGCAAGTATATCCTTTCTTAGATATGGAGACCAAAACTGCACAAAGTACTCAGGTGTGGTCTCACCAGAACCCTGTACAATTGTAACAAGATATCCTTATTCTTGTACTCCAGTCTCCTTGCAGTAAAGGCCAACATGCCATTTATCTTCCTAAGTGCTTGCTGTACCTGCATGCTAACTTTCTGTGTTCCTTGTACGAGCACACCTAAGTTTCTCAACATCAACATTTAGAAGTATTGCGCCTTGTAAAAAATATTCTGCTTTTCTATTCCTACTACAAAAGTGAAAAATCTCGCACTTCCCCACATTATACTCCATCTGCTACTTTGTTGCCCACTCATTTAACCTGTCTGTATCTCTTTGCAGCATTTTTGTGTTCCTCACAGCTTACATTCCCACCTAGCTTTGTATCATCAGCAAACTGAGATATATTACTCTCAGTTTCTTCATCTAAGTTATTAATATAGATTATAAATAACTGAGGCATTCCACTAGTTACAGCTGCCAATTTGAAAATGCCCTGTTTATCCCTTCTGTCTGCTTCCTGTCCATTAAACAACCTTCCATCCATGCTATTATATTATGCCTAACTCCATGACCCCATATCTTGCGTTTTAACCTTTTGTGTGCCACGTTATTGAAGGTCTTTTGGAAATCCAAGTATACTACATCTACTGACTCCAATTCATCTACTCTACTAACTACAACTTCAAAAAACCCTAATAAATTTGTCAAATGCCATTTCCCTTTTGTAAAACCATGTTGACTTTGTCTGATCATACTATGATTTTCTAAGTGCATTGTTAAGACTTTCTTAATAAATTCAGGCATTTTCCCAATGACTGATGTCAGGCTAACTGGCTGTAGTTCCCTGTTTTTTCTCTACCTCCTTTCTAGAATAGTGGTGTTACATTTGCTAACTTTCAATCCACTGGGACTGTTTTTGAATATAGGGAAATTTGGAAAATCATAACCAGTGCATCCACTATTTCTGCAGCTACCTCTTTTAGAACCCTAGGATGTAGGCCATTAGGTCCTGGGGACTTGTTGGATTCAGTCCATTAGGTTTCTCTAGTTCTTCCTCTCTGCTGATATTAAATATCTTAAGTTCCTCACTTTTATTAACCCCTTGGTTACCTTCTATTTCTGGTATGTAATTTGTGTCTTCTATTGTGAAGATAGACACAAAATATTTGCTCTACCATTTTCTCATTCCCCATGATAATTTCTCCTGTCTCTGCCTGTAAGGGACCAACATTTACTTTAGTTACACTCCTTTTTATATACTTGTAAAAGCTCTTAGAATCTGTTTTTATATTCCTGGTTAGTTCACTCTCACGTTTGAATCTGTTTTTATATTCCTGGCTAGTTTATTTTTTCCCTTTTTATCAACCTTTTGTTCGCCTTTTTTTGGTTTCTTAAACTCCCCCAATCCTCCAGCTTATTACTGTTCTTTGCAACATTATATGCCTCTTCTAATCTATACTACCCCTAACTTTCCTAATAAGCCATGGCTGGATTTTTCTTGCTGAGTTTTTGTTTTTTAATGAATATATTTTTGTTGTACATTTTGAATTGTTTCTTTAAATGTTTCCTATGTTTATTTACTGCCATACCTTTTAAGTCTGTTTACTCAATCAACCAGTTCTCTGCTCAGGAATTTTAAGTTCTTGTATGTGTACTTCAGTGTGAAGCGCTTTGGGACTTCCAGAGGTAATGAAAGGCGTCATATAAATGCCAATTTTTTACTTTGCTTTCTTTATATGAGTCTATAGAGACAATTTGTAGAATAATGTAAACATCAGTGGCCTTTGCTTTTACCCTTAACTGACTGTGCCAACATTAATATTTTTAATTTTATATTATATTTTGGTTTAACTTCTAATTATTCTGTACTTCTTTGCAGGCTGAACATAAGGAGATAGTGCCAGGAGTTGATACAAAGCATGATGACATTCAAGTAAATTGCTTTGTAGATTGTTGACCTCTTTCCATCTAAAGAAATGTAACTCCTGTTCCTGCTATGAATAGTGATTATTCTCATTTAAGTAACCTCAGTACTGTCTACTAGATTTTTCCATTTTGAGGCCACAGCAGATATTAAAATGATGGAAAGTAGGTAATTACTTTAATTATGAGTTTAACAAAGTGGTGCAGGTTGTCAGAGCAATGTCCTGGTTCTGAAAACACTGAGATACAAGTTTGCTAAATTGCTGATATCGGTCACATCAGGTACTGCGAGATTATGGAGAAGGTTAGTTACCCTGGGCTGTTCTGGTGAGCCTCCTGGCAACTGATCAGAGTAGCACTGAGTTCAAGCCTGGGAGCAGCTTTCCTTCTGATGGTTTGTGAGTCGGAAAATTAGAAGAGTGGGGAAACACAGGAACATTTGAGTGTAGAAAGCCTGAAAGTGTAGGGTTCAGTGGATAATGATGAAATACTGTAGCTTAACTCTCCTGACTTTAGGGTATTTGCCAGACTGTTTGAAATTTCTGCGCCTTTATCCAAATCCATAATGGAGATGATCAACTAGTAACATAACTACTATTTGCAAGAATAATTCCTACCTGTCACGGGGGGCTGAATTGGATTGCCCTTGAAAATGGCGAGGGGATCATGATGCGCGATTAACCTGCACCCATTGATTGAAATGCAAGCAGCGCGCCAACTTTGTGCTGCCTGCTCATTGTAATAATTTCTGCATGAAATAGGGGATTTTAAATTAAGTTAATGAAATAAATTTAGGCGACCATAAAACTACTGCATTGTCATAAAAAACTAACTGGTTCACTAATGTCCTTTTGGAAAGGGAACCTGCTAACTTTACCTGGTCTGGCCTATATGCAGCTCCAGACCCACAACAATGAAGTTGACTCTTTACTGCCCTCTGAAGGGCCTAGCAAGCTATTCAGTTGCATCAAAACTGCTATGATGGACTTCGATAGTTCAAGAAGGTGACTTACCACCACCTTCTCAAGGGCAATTAGGGATGGGCAATAAATGCTAGCCACGATGTCCAAATCGTGTGTACGAATAAAAAAGTAAGCATCAGCAGAGGGCCCAAAATCATAACTTCTTAACACCACCTAAAGCTAGTTTGCACTGTTAAAGATAGCCTGCACCTCTTAAAGGGGAGGTACATTATGGCTGGACCAGGTGCTAGAGATCATGCAGAAAGTTCATCTGTCCTAGAAAACAGTGAGCAATGGCATAATGTGACAGAGAGCAGATTCCAAGGCTTTCGGATGCTGCACTGGAGGTCTTGGTAGAGGAGGTGGAAAAGAGAGATGTTCGGCATCTGCAGGAGTACAGGAGGCCCTCCAGACAGTCAAAGGGCAGCGGGAGTAGTTGTTATGGCAGTCAATACCAGGAGTCAAGCACTGACAACCTGAATGCTAGAAGAAGTTCAATGGCCTCGCATGAGTGGTCAAGGTTGGTGACTGCATCTTCAAGTGTTATATCCTACCTACTGCAGCATTAACCTCAGCCATTGTTCAATTTCACCACACCCCCATCACTCACCTACCAGCAATCTCTGTCAGGACTCAGACTTATGTCATGAAGACCCCCACCCTGCCAAAAATGAGGCATATTAATTTTATCACATGAACATTAATTTTAAACTGTTACTGGAGTGGAGCGATGACTTGTTTAAAGAGATCAGTAGTGGCTGGCAAAAAATTTGTATTCTAAGCGACAGTTGCCTAGGAAAAGACAATGGGAACTGCTCACTGATTCAATTAACAGAGATCGGTCTGGGCAATGGTGATCCACATCTTGTCGGTGTAAGAGACAGCACTACACCCCTCTGTTGAGAGCTTTGAAATCCACAAACGCAGGAGTTTGTTTAAACAGCGAGTCACATGACTAACCTGCTGGCCCAGGTTTGGTTTTGAACTGCTTACAGGACAGCTTGGGCAGACTGCAGATTGCAGCTGAACTTGGAACAAGAACCTCTCTCCTGTCTGGCTCTCTCTCCCTCACTAATATCCGGATCCACTGAAGTCACTTAAACCTCAAGAGAGAAAAGACTGCTACCTCAAAACATGTTTTAAAGCATTCACTGGGCCCTAAAGAAACGGCAAGACTTATTGGCAACCAAAGACTCTACATCGAACTCAAAGGACTGTAAATAGAAACCCAGCTATTGCCTCAAACGTTTCCCCTTTATTATTTCTACTTCTTCTGTCTCTATCTGCGTGTGTGTTTATCGCATATGCATGCTAGTGTGGTCACGTCGCATATTCGTAGTCGTTAACCGAATTAGAATTTAAGATTAATAAACTTCCACCTTCCTTGTTTAAATCTAAGAAAACCTGTCTGATTGATTTCTTTGCCTTACAATTGGAAAGCAGTGAACAAGGATTCATGGAGGGGGGAGCTAAAAACACGGTGTTTTTAAAATTAAACTCTGTTACGGTTAAACCAGGCAAAGTTTAGGGGTGGCGCAGTGGTTAGCACCGCAGCCTCACAGCTCCAGCGACCCGGGTTCAATTCCGGGTACTGCCTGTGTGGAGTTTGCAAGTTCTCCCTGTGTCTGCGTTGGTTTCCTCCGGGTGATCCAGTTTCCTCCCACATGCCAAAGACTTGCAGGTTGATAGGTAAATTGGCCATTAGAAATTGCCCCTAGTATAGGTAGGTGGTAGGGAAAATATAGGGACAGGTGGGGATGTGGTAGGAATATGGGATTAGTGTAGGATTAGTATAAATGGGTGGTTGATGGTCGGCACAGACTCGGTGGGCCGAAGGGCCTGTTTCAGTGCTGTATCTCTAAACTAAACTAAACAAAGGCTGAGAGGAAACCCCTAGACGTCTTTCTCACCTGGTCGTAACACCTAACATTTATATATTTCACCTCACCCTCATGCTGTGATACACTGCATATGGTCACATACCAGCTGGATGTTGAGGGAGTAGAGTCCGGTATATGTCAGATCTGATATGCCGTGCCCACAAAGCAGTATGCATACAATCAATGGCATGCTGCACCATGGGGAAACCTGTATCCTTGTAAAGCCTCTCTGAACCTGCTGGTCTCTGGCAAGACACTATGAAATGTAGTTAGCTCTTTGAATAGAGAGTGTCAGTTATCTCTCTTACAGAACAGTGGATGGCAAACTGTGAGAAGTTCATTGTCACCGTCACCTTCACAGGCAGTAGCAATCTGGATATTACCCTCCTCTGGGTTGCAGTTGTGTCGGCAGCAGGTGACAGATTTCAGTGAGGATATCCTTATTAAAGCACAAACATCTTGTGCATTGATCCTCACTGAGGTTCAGGGAGGAAAATTGCGCCCTGAGAGCCCATTTCCTCCACCTCCTCCTCCTCCTTCTAGCAGCTCTGCATGGTCTCTGTTCATTTTCCCAGTCATGTTGTATTCCAAAGAAATGCCATGTCTGGGAGCAACTGGTTTGTGCAGATGCCTTGAAGTCAGCAAGAAGTCCCACAGCACAATTTTTTATTCATTCACGGGATGTGAGCGGTGCTGGCAAGGTCAACATTTATTGCTAATCCCTAATTGCCCTTGAGAACATGGTGGTGAGCTCCCTTCTTGAACCACTGCATTCGATGTGGTGTAGGTTCACCCACAGTACTGTTCTGGAGGGAGTTCCAGAATTTTGACCCAGTGACAGTAAAGAAGTGCCAATATAGTTCCAAGTCAGGATCTTTTTGAGGGGAATTTGCAGGTGTTCCCATACGCCTGTTGCCCTTGTTCTTCTAAGTGGTAAGAAGTTGCGTCTTTGGAAGATGCTGTCAAAGGAGGCTTGGTGAGTTGCTGCAGTGCATCGGTGCTGGAGAGAGTGAATGTTTAATGTGGTTCATGGAGTGCCGATCAAGCGAGCTGCTTAATCCTGGATGATGTCAAACTTCTTGAGTGTTGTTGGAGTTGCACTCATCCAGGCAAGTGGGGGGTGGACAGGCTTTGGGGAGTCAGGAGAGGAGATACTTGCTGCCAAATTCACAACCTCTGACCTGCTGTTGTAGTCACAGTATTTATATGGCTGTTCCAGTTATGGGATTAAACAGGAAATTAGAGATGCATGCGATAAAGGAACATCTGTAATTATGGGTGACATTAATCTGCATATAGATTGGGCAAATCAAATTAGTTACAGTACCGTAGAGGAGGAATTCTTTGAATGTATACAGTTTGGTTTTCTGGGCCAATATGTTGAGGAACCAACTAGAGAACAGGCCATCCTAGACTGGGTATTGTGTAATGAGAGAGGAATAATTGACAATCTAGTGGTGTGAGACCCCTTGGGGACAAGTGACCATAATATGATAGAATTCTTCATCAAGATGGAGAATGACGTAGTTGATTCTGAGACAAGGGTCCTGAATCTTAGTAAAGGAAACTACAAAGGTATGAGGCGTGAGTTGGCCATGACGGATTGGGAAACATTACTTAAAGGGATGACGGTGGGTAGGCAATGGCAAACATTTAAAGAGTGCATGGATGAACTGCAACAATTGTTTATCCCTGTCTGGCGCAAAAGTAAAACAGGAAAGGTAGCCAAACTATGACTTACAAGGGAAATTAGAGATAGCATTAGATCCAAGGAAGAGGCATATAAATTTGCCAGGAAAAACAACAGACCTGAGGATTGGGAGCAGTTTATAATTCAACAAAGGAGGACCAAGGTTTTGAGTAAGAAGAAGGAAATAGAGTACGAGAGCAAGCTTGCGGGGAACATAAAAACTGACTGTAAAAGTTTCTATAGGTATGTGAAGAGAAAAAGATTGGTGAAGACAAATGTAAGTCCCTTACAGTCAGAAACAGGGGAATTTATTATGGGTAATAAAGAAATGGCTGACCAACTAAATGCATACTTTGGTTCTGTCTTCACAAAGGAGGGCACAAATATCATACCAGAAATGTTGGGGAACACAGGGCTTAGTGAGAGAGAGGAACTGAAAGAAATCAGTATGAGTAGAGAAATGGTGTTGGGGAAATTGATGGGATTGAAGGCCGATAAATCCCCAGGGCCTGATCGTATGCATCCCAGAGTACTTAAGGAAGTGGCCCTAGAAATAGTGGATGCATTGGTGGTCATCTTTCAAGATTCTATGGACTCTGGAACAGTTCCTACAGATTGGAGGCCACTATTTAAAAAGGGAGGTAGAGAGAAAGCAGGGAATTATAGACCAGTCAGCCTGACGTCGGTAGTGGGGAAAATTCTAGAGTCCATTATCAAAGATTTTATAGCAGAGCACTTGGAGAACAGTGGTAGAATTGGACAGAGTCAGCATGGACTTACAAAAGGGAAATCATGCTTGACAAATCTACTAGAATTTTTCACGGATGTAACTAGTCGTGTTGATGAGGGGGAGCCAGTGGATGTGGTTTATTTGGACTTTCTGATGGCTTTCGACAAAGTCCCACATAACAGATTAGCATGTAAAATTAAAGTGCATGGGATTGGGGGTAGTGTATTGCGATGGTTTGAAAATTGGTCGGCGGACAGGAAACAAAGTGTAGGGATAAATGGGTCTTTTTCCGAATGGCAGGCAGTGACTAGTGGGGTACAGCAGGGATCGGTGCTAGTACCCCAGCTATTCACAATATACATTAATGATTTAGATGAGGGAACTAAATGTAATATCTCCAAATTTGCAGATGACACAAAACTCGGTGGGAGGGTGAGTTGTGAGGAGGATGCTGAGAGGCTTCAGGGTGATTTGGACAGTTGAGTCGGTTAGGATTATATTCGCTGGAGTTCAGAAGAGTGAGGGGGGATCTCATAGAAACCTATAAAATTCTAACAGGACTTGACAGGGTAGATGCAGGAAGGATGTTCCTGATGGTGGGGGAGTAACCAGGGGTCATAGTCTAAGGATACGGGGTAAACCTTTCAGGACTGAGATGAGACCACAATCAGATCAGCAATGATCTTATTGAACGGTGGAGCAGGCTCGAGGGGCTGAATGGCCTGCTGCGCCTATTTCTTATGATCTTATAACACGATTGTTACGACCAGATGAGGAAGGGGTCACAGGCTCCCCTTTCGCCCCTTCTCTGGTTTGACCGCAACAGGGTTTATCTTTTAAACACAGTGGTTTACCTTACCAGGTCAGTGAGCACTTGCTCCTGTTACTCTAATTACAATTGCAAATAAACCAATCAGACAGGTTTTCTTGAGTTTAAACAAGAAAGATGTAAGTTTATTAACCTTATCACTCTAAATGGGTTAAAATTACTAAAATGTGTGACACATCCGCGCTCATATTCATATGAGAGGCACATACACACACAAATAGATACAGAGGGGAGAAGATAGAGTTGGTCCGTAATAAATGGAATTCAAATACTGAGTTTCAATGTCCTTTGTTGAAGTTAAAGTCTTGAAGTCCTCACTAGGGCCACGTACACTATTCAGGCTTGCTTCTCTGATCCCGGAAGGCTGAAGAGAGATTTTATCCTTCCTCTTGGTGGTTTCCTGTCAGGGTCTGTAGATTTGTGGTTTAGCTGTAGCCGAGGTTCCCCTGGGACTTTGCTGGAGAAGGAGATGGAGAAAGAGGTACTTTCTTGGAGTTCAGTTACAGTCTCTCTTTCTTTCTGAGACACAGTTCACAAATTCAGTGTTACACCAGCAGGTATGTCATGTGATCACCTTTTTGTTTGAAAACAGAAGTTTCTGGAAGGTTGTTTGAAATTTAAAGTTCTTCAGACATATGGGGTGGTGGGGGGGGAGTGGAATTGGCTCTTTCAAAGTCAAAGGGTGTCGATGGTTTTGATCACCACTATTGACTAAACCATTCTTGTTGATTGAATCAGGGAGCACCCCCATTGTTCTAGCTAGACTGGGTAATTTACCTCTGTCTCTCAGCTGGCCTTTGAATTCTCATGCAAATTGTGCGTGGCCATCTTTAGCTGTACTGTTCTGCTTTTTAAAAGTTATTTGTAATGTCCAGTAAAAAGTTCTCAATCAAAGTTTCATATGACAAAATTAATATTTTCCATTTGGCATGTGGTTTTTTCCCATCATACGATGGAGGATGTCCTCTGTGTGAATACACAACTTAGTTTCCTCAAGGACTGTGCAATGGTCACTCCTGCTATTATTGTTGTGGAAAGATGCATCTGCGAAAAGTAGATTGGTGAGAACAAGGTCAAGTAGGTTTTTCCCTCATGTTGGTTCTCTCACCACCTGACACAGGCCAGCTCGGTCTGTATTGGTGCTACCGAGCTACACTAGTGATGGGCACTGAAGTCCCTCATCCAGAGTACATTTTGTTCCCTTGCTCCCCTCAGTCTTTCTTCCAACATGGAGAAGCACTGATTCCTTGCCCATGTTTGACCTGATGTCATGAAACTTCATGGGGACTCCAAGGAGAACTCCTTCCTTACTGTATACCACTGTGCTGCAACTCTGGTGGGTCAGAACATAGCCAGGGATGGTGATGGAGGACTCTGGGACATTAGCTATAAGGTATGACTGTTAGTCTGTTGCTTGACAAGTCTGTGGGACAACTCTCCCAATTTTGGCACAAGTTCCTAAATGTCCATGAGGATAACTTTGCAGGGTGTGCCAATGTCGATGCCGGGTGGTCCATCCAGTTTAGTTCTTTGACTTTTCTATAGTGGTTTGCTAGGTCAGTCAGTTAAGAGTCAACCACATCGCTGTGTGCCTGGAGTCTCGTGTAGGCCATCTAGTGGTGACAATCCAGTAGTTTCATGTCATCATTATTGGTACTAGCTTTTTTCCTTTCAGATTTATTTAGTTAACTGAATTTAAATTCCCCAGCTGCTGTGCTGGGATTTGAATTCAGTCTCCAGATTGTTAGTCCAGGCTTCTGGATTACTAGTCCAGGAACATTACCACTATGCTACCATTCCCCTGTCATGCCAATTCCTGTAGACTATTGCTGCTTGAGAGAATGATGGAAATGCTTGTATAATTGTAGCAACAGCCAGAATAAATCAACCAGAAATTAACCTGCAGTTCATTGATGGTCCCTTTAAATAGTCCTTCCTGCTGCTTAACGCATGTTCAGTTATGCAAGGTTAAGATAGGGTATTGGCTGGAGCTTTGAGCTCTAAAATGGCTCTACTGATGTCAAAGCAGCGATGCACGCTGATTCTGTCATGATTTGCCCTCTCTGTATACTTTCAGTGAACGTTATCTGCCCGTGCGCTAATGCCCCCACCAGGATGGCATCTCATGATTTGTGGCAGAAGTGTGCATCCGAACATCACATGCTATTCTGGTTTCAAATGGCACCCGTGGCACCCAAACAACAGGTGCTACCAAACGCAATTTTGCTCCCGTTGACTCTTTAATTAGAAAGAGAAGTTAAATGGTGGTGCAACCATCTTTTATCTTTGTTACTATGTACTTCAAAGGAGTTTGGATTGTATTTCTGTGAAAAAGCCTGCTTACCTGAGAGGATTTTCAAGAGATTTCTGGAGTCTCACAGTCAACAGCCACACAGCTGTGTGATATTAAAGTCAGTTCCAGTGAAGTTAGGCTAGATTGTGGTTACAGTAAGTACACCTGTGTTTAAAGTCTTATATTCAGCAAGAAAGTGAGTGCAGTTTTTATATTTCATTATTGAAATACATATTGTTCTACTGATTACTGTTCATTTATCAGTATCATAAATTAATCTGTTTGTTGTTTCCAAAGTCT